>NW_027202650.1:0-182993 GCF_024711535.1 Dipodomys merriami
TGTTCCAGTGAACAGTTCTAGGCTAGAGAATCACACCCAGTTTGCCAGCACAGTACAGAGAGTTAGGCCAAAGAGGGAAAATTCAGGCAAGGAGACAGATCTGAGCAGCACAGGCGGGAGCCGCCATACCTACAGTGTCAAAGACAAAGATGCCAGACAGCACACAGATTCTACTCAACACCAGCAAGAACTGATAAGGAGCAGATATCTTCATCCTGCAGATCGCAGACCAGAGATGGCTCAGGAAACAAGACTCTGGCGTGAGTAGAGCCCTGATATCCTCACTCCTTCTTAGGTTCAGAGGAGGGAAGGACACCCTTCCCCCACCACCAGAGATCTCCACCTTTGATACTGACAAAGGCACAGCTGAGAAGCTAGCTCCAAATAAGGCCTTGGAAGCCTTGGGAAGTAGATCACAGGAACCTGACCTGATGAGCCAGGCTCAACTCCACCCATGGGAAAGTCACCTATCCCAAGCAGAGGAACTCTGCCCATGGAGGAGTGGCTTTCCTCACTGGGTAAATAGAGCTAGAGGCTCCCCCTTCTGAAAGTAGCCTAGACAATCAATTGAAATTCAATGAACATAAACACTGAGAATGGCTCCAGGCTGGGCTCTGTGAGTATCTCAGAAACTAGCCCCTCAGGGAAAAGCTGCTGTTTGCTGAGAATCCTCAACCATACCTAGAAACTAGCCTCATTACACTATCTCCAAACTAGAGGGAAGACCCATCTCCCTTTTTTTGGAATACTCAAAGCAGTTCCACCTCCCACTGGACTAGCGTGGGAGGGGGATCACAAAATCCTGGGATAGGCAGAGCATTTTTCTGCCTGCTCAAAGAAACTGACTTAAGAAACCAATCAAGCCACGGAAAATCAAACACCAGAAGCAGACCAGAGACTCCACCAAGAGACTCTTTATGGACACACTGGAGATTCAGGACTTTCCCATTCCCCCACCCCAATAAAAATCAAAGAACTCTTATTGTAACTTTTTATTAATTTATATTTTTCAACTTATTTTCTATTAATCATTTTTCATCACATAATTTTATTTTAGGTGTATATGTATGTATGCTTTGTTTTTAAATCTCTTCTGACCATTTAGTGCCCCCTTTATTTTGATTTTTTTCATGTATTTTCTCTTTATTTTTTGCATGACATAATTGCTGGTCTGCTCATCCCCAGATATATACCCTTCCTCGATTATTAAACTTTATCCCCCATTATGTACACACTTAACCCAGATATTTATTACTCCATTCACAACCTCTTAGGCTTAAATTCTTTAATAGCAGAATTATCTCTTTTTACTTATGTAATTTTCAAGTAACTAATTTTAAGAACTTTTATTTTTTAGTTTTTTTATGTCTCCCTTCTATTCCTCCCCTCCTGTCATCCTATCCTTTTCTTCTCTCAAAATCATTTCTTTAAATTTAAATAATTTTAAATTTTTCACTTTTTAAATTTAAGTTTTTCTTTTTCCATTTTTAATGTCTCTTCTATGAGAACTTTCACTACCAAACTCATTCTATGAATCAATCATAACCCTCATCCCAAAACCAGGCAGGGACTCATCAAAGAAAGAGAACTATAGACCCATTTCTTTGATGAATATTGATGCAAAACTTCTCAAAAAATTTTTGGCCTATCGACTTCAACAATTTATCCAAAAAATCATACACCACTATCAAACAGAATTCATTTCAGGGATGCAAAGCTGGTTCAATATATTCAAATCAATTAGTATAATTCATCACATCAACAAGAGCAAGGATAAGAACCACATGGTTATCTCAGTAGATAGAGACAAATCATTTGACAAGATCCAATGCCCCTTTAGGATGAAGGTTCTGGAAAAAATTAAGAATCCATGGAACATTCCTCACTACAATAAAGGCTGTATATGACAAACCTACAGCCAGCATTATACTTAATGGTGAAAAACTAAATCCATTTCCTCTTAACTCAGGAATGAGACAAGGATGTCCACTCTCTCCACTTCTCTTCAATCTAGTATTGGAATGCCTAGCTATAGCTATAAGACAAGATGAAAACATAAAAGGGATCCAAATAGTGAAAGAAGTAAAACTCTCCTTCTTTGCAGATGACATGATCCTGTATTTAAAGAATCACATGGATTCCACTCCCAAATTACTCAAGGTGATTCAAAAGTTTGACAAAGTAGCAGGGGATATAATTAACCCCCCATAATCAATGGCTTTGCTCTATGCCAACAATAAGAAAAGTGTGTTTGAAATTAGGAAAGCAACTCCATTCATAATAGACCAACAGAAAATAAAATACCTAGGAATTAACTTAACCAAAGAAGTGAAGGACCTCTATTATGAAAACTTTAAAACGCTGAAAATGAAATCAAAACAGAACTTAGATAGTGGCAAAAACTCCCATGATCCTGGATTGGAAAGATCAACATCATGAAAATGGCAATACTTACCAAGGGTATCTGCAAATTCAATGCGATATTTATCAATATTCCAACCTCATTCTTCAAGGAAATAGAAGAGGAAATCCAAAAATTCATAGGGAACAGTAAAGGACTCTGAATAGCAAAAATGATCCTTAACAGAAAGAACAGTGTTGGCAGAATATCAATAGCAAATTTCAAACTCTACTACAAAGCCATAGTAATCAAAAGAGCTTGGTACTGGCACAAAAACAGACTTCAGGACATTGGAATAGAATTAAAAACTCAGAAATGAACCTACAGACCTATAGGCATCTAATCTTTAATAACGGAGATAAAAAAGTAGAATGGAAGAAAGACAGCCTGTTCAGTAAATGGTGCTGACAAAACTGGTTAACTACTTGTAGAAAACTAAAGCTAGATGCTTATATATCACACTGCACCAGAGTGAACTACAAATGGATCAAAGACCTCAGAGTCAAAGCAGACATTCTGAAATCATTACCGGATGGAATAGGAGAAACCCAAGGTCTCCTTGGCACAGGCCAAAATTTTCTTAATAAAGACCCAGACACCCAACAAATCAAAGAAAGGTTGGACAAATGAGATTGCATAAAATTGCAGAGCTTCTGCATGACAAAGGACATAGCTAGCAAGATCAATAGAAAGCCCATGGATTGGGAGGAGATCTTCACTAGCCACACAATGGACAAGAGTCTCATATCTAAAATATACCTGGAACTCAAAACATTAAATCGCCCAATAACAAATCCAAAAAGAAACAACTGCCTAATAAATAAGCGGGCTAAAGTCTTAAAGAGAAATTCTCTGAAGAGTAAAGGATGGCCAATAGACACGTGAAGAAATGCTCATCATCTCTAGCCATAAAAGAAATGCAAATCAAAACAACACTGAGATACCACCTCACCCCAGATAGAAAGGCTGTAATCAAGAACTCTAATAAAAAACGGTTGGTGGAAGGGATGTGGAAAGAAGGGAAACTTACCACATTGTTGGTGAGAGTGTAAACTTGTTCACTCACTTTTTAAAGCAGTATGGAGGGTCCTCCAAAACTTCACATGGAGCTCCCCTATGATCCAGCAATCCCACTTTGGGGCATTTACCCAAATGATCACAAACAAGGCCACACTAAAGCTACCAGGACAACTATGTTTATTGAAGCATTATTTACCATAGCTAAGATATGGAATCAACCCAGATGCCCCTCAGTAGATGAATGGATCAAGAAAATGTGATATATATTCACAATGGAATTCTATGCCTCCATCAGAAAGAATGACATTGCAAAATTTGTTAGGAAATGGAAAGACTTGGAAAAAATTATATTAAATGAAATAAGCCAGGGCCAAATAAACATAGGTCCTATGGTTTCCCTTATTTACAATATCTAGTATATGTCTGAGTCAAGCAGAAAATGTCAGATTAGTTGATGTTAGGGAAATGAACCCCAAGATAAGTATTCAAATGTTTTTTTTTTCTTTCATGCGATTGTTTCTAACACATTTATAAGATTATTTATTTGTTGCTTTGTATATCCATTCCCCACGGGATAACTCCTACTTTCACTGCATTTGATATTGTTATAATTTGTGGAGAGGAAGGGCAAAAACAAATCATTTAACTAGGGATACAGGTGGACCCATTGTAACAATGAACTGTACAAGTCGTTATGTCAAAAAACGAACTTTACAACTTTGATCGAGGAAGTGGGGGAGGACTGAGTATGGGGGATATGGGATGAGAAGTAATGGGAATGGGAAACAAAGGAGGTAGCTACAATGCTTGAAAAGAAGTGTGCTCATTATCTTGCCCATGTAATTTAACCCCTCTGTACAGTATATTCACAATAAAAAAAACTAGGAAAAAATGAAATATACTCATTATGTTTTCCATTCAATTGTAACCTCTCTCTGTTTTATTTTCACAATAAAAAAGATATAATCTATAACTTTCAAGTTAAAAAGAGACCAATATACTACCTCCCACTTAATTTAGATTCATGCAAGATAGTTACTTGGCTTTTTGCCACTATAATGCTCCAAAATAAGTGAAAATTTATAAGAACATTTATGTGATTGTCATTACTTCAACGTGACCCCTAACTGTGATGAGTCTTCTTTTTCTCACTTTGCTCTTTGAAAATACTCCCTAAATTGATGATGTTGGTGTTGATTAGAGAGTCAGAGTTAGGGGCTTCTACTTATATGATTGTCCCTGAATGGTTTAAAGCAGTTTTTTCCCGAGTTCTCCAAATACATCATCTGACTGTACTTTGAACACACCCTCACACCTGAAATTGTCCTTCAGCATTTCCTTGGCACATTCTACTTTGTGCCTTTGTCTTTTTTTTGCACGTTCCTTTTGAGTTCACAGTTACTCTATTCCCATTTCATCTGTACAAACTGCTAAGAACATTGTCCAACTACCACTTCTTGTTTGCCCTCGCCCAGTCTATGTATGAGGGTACTTTCTCCATGTTAAGCAATAGGGTAGTGCTCACTATCTGAAGGGGAAAGTTCCACAGTATAACCCTATGCTCACATTACAGGATGTAGAATTTAAAGCATTTTGAAATAAGCCATTATACTAGAATTGAAAGGCTCCTTAGGGACATTTCAGTGAAGCTGTATGTTCAACCTAATATTTGGTGTTACTTTTCCTACATTTATAATGGATAGACTGATAAGATACCCAAACAATACCCAAACATATCTAAATGTATGTCAATAAAATCCCAAACTGATGTGGATACATGGGTAACTCATTGAAACTGTAGGACAATTTAGACTTGTCTGTGCTGTAGTGCAATCTACAATCTCATGGCTAAACAAAGGTTTCAAAAATATTCACAGAGTACCTCTATGTAAAGTTCATGACAGTTACATCTGTATAATTCTTTTAAGGTCAGGATAAAAGTATTTGTTCCCAACATTTAAAATCAACAGGATCTGTTGAATTCCTGGATCCAGAATTGTATGGCTTCACATTCATATCTCAAAATTTTATCAATATGACATATCTCTATCATTTTACAAAAATATTGTTCTTATTGAACTTGTGTATATCCTTTTAGTTTTCAAATCCAAATAGCATATTTCTTACAATATCTCTGTAACAGTTTTGACCTTTTCTCCCTGCATTTTTTCCTTTCTTTACTTCTGTAAATCTGTGTTTATTACTTTCTTGTTTCCTTATTTATCTCATTCTTCGAATCTTGTCCTAACTGGTGCTCACATTGCTCACAGTTTGTCAGAACTTTCCATTTCGTCTTCCCTTTAAAAATGCTCCACGATTTTACTATTCTTTTTCATATTTCTGGTCATAGGTATTTTTATTATGTCTAAAGAGACCTATCTTTACATCTTTTTAATATAAAATTTAGAACTATCGGAGACTTTTTTCCCCTAAATCCATCATTTCCACCTGTAGTCCTTATCGCCAAGAATATCACTAATACAGTTGCCTGGCCAGAGACATAGAACACTTCAGATTTCTTCTTAACCTTTTATACTCCTGCCCATTAGTTAAGATGAATGATCAACATTTTCTCAGTTTCTGTCACTAATATGATTTCTATGTACTCCTTTTTTGTGCCCCTGACACCAGCCTGTTTCATGTAATCATCAATGATCACCTAGATTTAAGCCACTTTTCCAAAGTATTTTTCCCCATAGTCTTTTCATATTGGTCCTCTCCATCACCAAATTACTGGTTCTTGTAAGCACACAGAGTGAAGAGCTCAGACACAAATTATAGTAGCATTATTTACTCATTACATTGACTGTTGGCCTTTCATTTCTCATCTGTAAATGGATGTACTCTACCAGAAATATTGAAGAATATATTTGTTGAGTGCTAGAGAAACAAAAAAGTAAAGTGAAGAGTCTTTACATTTTCCACCTTAGCTTACAAATAAAGAAAGAGTCAAATTCAGTTTGTTGGTATAAAGTCACAAAATGTTTCATGCACGTACAGAGTACTGCTATGATTGTGTGTCAGGGAAATGTGATCAGAGACAACTTGGAACATGCTGTTGCTCTTCTCAGAAGCAAGAGTCTATTACAAAAACCCCTGAAACTGACCAGCTCCATTCTTTCCAGGTCAATTACCTGGGGAAAATTGGACATTTCCGGGAAACATACCTGGATGTAGTGAAGGCCAATCCTTTGAGGTGAGCAATAAGTACTAATCATAGCCAGAGGAAATGTCTGGTGGTATTTCATGAGACCACTATTGGAGTTGTTACTGGCCAACTGGAGTAGAATCTGTGCTTTGGTTCCATTGACCAACCCACACATGAACATTCTCAAACACCATAAATTACTGAGGAGAGACTTCTTAGTTATCAGGTCATTCAAACTTCATATTTATAACTATGCTACTTAGGGATGCCTGAAAATTTTCCAAAGAGTTTAAAGCTAGTAACCAGAAACAGGAACTCAAATTAGTTTTATTCTGTTGATCTCCACAATCTATGATCTCCATAATCAAATTATTCCAATATGTGCTTTTATTTATCAGCAGGGTTTGTTAATTGAAAATGCCACCATGGAAAAGTAAGTAGGAGCCACTGGTAGGATTGAATGGGAAAGAAATAGGTCTAAATACGATACTTGACCAGATACTTGACCAGATAAGAAGGTGATAAATGAAATGAGCCCAAACATTGGGACACAAGTGGTTTTTTTCTTTATTGCTATTGTTCTAACATATTTATAATGTTCCATTTGATTTTTGTTTGTTTATATTCTGCCCACCCCCAAACAGCATAACCCCTGTTTCCAATGAGTTTGATGTTGGTGCTCTGCATCTTGTATATACACTTCTCTAGTTTGGGGAGAGAAATGGAAAAAACAGAATGCTTAAATGGGAATACAGGTTGACCCATTGTAACAATGAGAGGCACCAGACACTGTTGAAAAACAAACTTTACAATTTAGGGGGTGTGGGAAGGAGTGTATAATGTAGTTTTGGAGCTGGGAGGTTAGGGATGGTAGGGGAAATACAAAGGAGGAGGTAACAATGCTTGATGGGAAATGTATGCTTTACCTTGCTCATGTAACTAACCCCTCTATACAGTATTTTTACAATAAACATATAAAAATAAAAGAATAAATATACTTCAAAGGGAATCTCTGTGGTGGTTGGAGGCCAATGCTACAGAAAGACTTACAAGGATTTAATACTGGCAAAAAATTACCTAAAAACTGAGATGATGCTGAGTATAATCCTAAATGCTCAGGTGGCTGAATTCTGAAGATCTGTGTTTGAAGCCAACCCAGACAGGAAAGATGAGACTTTTATTTCCAATGAGGCTGTAAAAAAGATACTACATTGTGGTAGCTTTGAGTTGTGGCTAAAGTGGACAATGCCCAGAGCATGAAATCAAACCCAAGACCAGCCCCCAGTCAGTTAAAAAACGTTGTGTGTCTTTATGTGTTGGCAGATCCCTTTACTAGTTTGATGATAGAACAAGCATTTTAACAATGAGTTATTGTGTCAATATTTACCTCTTTAGTAATTGTTTCATAGTAATGTGTGCATGGTTGCTTTAGGTCTTGTATAACAGTTTTGGTTCAGTAACTGACTGAAAATCTGCCTTTAAAAAACCATTTTTAAAATCAAAATATCTTATTGGATACTGCTGAATAGGAAAGTCAGTGCTTATTGGTTGGAAGAAAAGAAAGCAAAATCAGATGGGAGAATTGTAGAAGTTAAATCTTGAAGTAATTCACTGATACAAGCACTTCCCTTGTAAAGGTAGTCAAAACCTTGCCAATGCTATTTTAGAGAAGTACCAGGGGCTAGAGGCATGGCACTAGTGGTAGAACACCAGCTGGGTAAAAGTTGGTTATTTTTCAAATGGCCAGGTGTTCTGGATTTGGTTGATTATTAAAACTTTTGACTAGTTTGAAAGGAGTCAAAAATTTGAGCCAATATGAAAGATGATTCCAAAGTTCAAATTCATGGGAGCCAGTGGTGAGCTGCCTGTCCAGTGTGTTTATTCAACTTGAGCGTGCGACAGACAGAATGCCTTCCACAGAAGTAAACTTTGCTTTGCAGAGAAGGTGTTTGTAGGATACCTTAATTGCCCACTGTATTTCCAACACAGATCATCTGTGCCATTCATGAGGGATCCTTGGAGCCCCTCATAGGCGACACATCCAGCCTCCCTGTTGAGCCAACCTCCTGATGGTATAAACATGCCATCCTTAGTAGCTGATAATGGAACTAGATATAAAGTTAATTTGCAACATCAAGAAGAGCCCCAAACAGGCACCCTCAGAAGCAAGCATCCTCATGCCTTGGCCTTGGTAGAAAAATATGAAACTATGTATCCTGCTTTGGTACGTGTGTCTTTGTAGGGATGGTGTATGCGAGAAGTATCTTAGATTCATGCTCTTAAACTCTTTCTGTCTAAGAGTCTTGGTCTGCAAATTCATTTGTCCATTTAGGAAGAGGGAAAAGTTGAGATAGAGTCATCTCTGAGAAAAATCTCTAATAATGGAATCGAGAAAAGGAAAGAACAAGATACAGTCTGAAGGGCAAAGTGCACCAAAATATCTTTTTCCATTACAACCTGTAATTTAAGAATTCTAAACCTAAGAAGCCCAACAAAATTGGAGCTTAAAAGCTTCCCTCAGACATTCTTAATATTGTCATCTTTTAGGGAGAATGTGGGGAAAGATATGGAAATATGTGTTAAGGCTGATTTTTGTTTTTGAGGTCTAATTTTAATGTTCACTTGTAAACTAAATCCTCTATATCCCTGTCTCTGTGTAAATACCCATCAGCATTAAATATAAAGTGATTTTGAAAAAATAAAAATGACTCAGAAGAAATTATAAATGCAAAACAATCTTCACAGAAACAAACTGTCAGAAATATTTCATGACTTTAAAAAGGATAAAGTGGATGAAGTTATGATATATTTAGAAGCACAACAATGCACAAAATGTAAAAAGATATTCATATATTTCATTATATAACCCAAAGCAGAAGCAAATGTTGTTTAGATGATTTTTTAAAATACAATCTCTCTGGTACTGGGAAGGTGGCTCAATGGTAGAGTGCCTGCCTTGCATGCATGAGGTCGTGGGTTTGATTCCTCAGCTTCACATAAGCAGAAAAAGATGCAAGTGGTGCTGTGGCTCAAGTGGTAGCACTAGCCTTGAGCTGAAGGCCAGAACCCTGGCCCCAGAGTTCAAGCCTCATGACCAAAAAAAATCCAAATTAAAAAAACAAAAAAACAAAACACAGTCTCCCACTTTTTTGGCCTCAACACTGTAATACCTCTGCTACAGCCTAGGTCTAGGATTTTAAGTGTGGACATTTATCAGTATTCCTGATTCAGATTCTACTTGACCATTTTTAAAATAAATATGTTGTTATTAATTTTCCTCTTTTTAAATTTACATGCACCTATAAAAAATGGTTTGGCTATCCCAGTAACCTTCTCAAAGTACCTCCTAATGACAACTTACAAAAAGTTGTATCCTATTACAACAAGGAAAACAATGCTACAAATAAAGAAAGCTGATAATTAAGTATTAATGATTAATAAAATAAAAAGCAAAACAATTACCAGTGTTTTCAGTATTTAAATTGTACTATATATTAGATTTTATTATTGTCATATTTCTTTACAGTTAACAGTGGCTAAGATTATGATGTTCAACAAGAATTTTATAGGCTATGAGTAGTGGTTAAAGTCACCCACTAAGATTACCATTTGTGGTAAATCTTGTAATTTGTGTATGTTTTATATCTTCATTTGTTCCTCGCTAACATATAAAGTAAGGAAGTGCTATAGTTTTAATAGAAACTGTGTAGATAACAAAGTCAACTCTTTATTCTGGTACTTTACACTGAGACTTTGCAAGGTCTCATTAGTAAAGTTTCTAAACTCTGAAATGTACATACTTAGTGGTATATATCTGCTACCATGAATCTTAACTATTTTATAGAAAAGAATTATGACCTGCCAAACAGACCTAGTTTGGGCATATATAAGCAAATACCCCAAATTAAATACAATTCAAACATTAAAACTTTTAACAAACCTTAACACTTACTGTATTGTTCATTATGACAGGTCCCTTGTATAGAATAATTGAATTCCGCCTCCTACACATCTCTTGAAAAATAAATATCTGGAATTATTTTTTATTTATTTTTTTATTGTAACATACGGTACAGAGGGGTTACAATTACATGGGCAAGATATTCAGTACATTTTTTATCAAGAATTGTTTCCCCTTCCTATCCCTCCCCAGGTTCCCCCCCCCACTAACTCCTCACCCCCCATACACACCAAAGTTGTAAAGTTCGTTTTCGACATGACAACTTGTACTTCTCATTGTTGCAACGGGTACATCTGTATCCTTGTTTAAATGACTTGTTTTTCCCCTTCCCCTCCACAAATTATACCAACATCAAATACAGTGAAAGCAGGGGTTATACTATGGGGGAGGGACATACAAAGCAACTAAGAAATAATCTTATAAATGCATTAGAAACGAATGAATGAAAGGAAAAAAAACATTTAAATACATATCTTAGGGTTCATTTTCCTAACATCACCTTATCTGACCGTTACTGCTTGACTCATACAAATACTAGATATTGCAAATAAGGGAAACCATGGGACCTATGTTTCTTTGGGCTTGGCTTACTACACAATATAATTTTTTCCAAGTCTTTCCATTTCCTAACAAATGGGGCACTCACATTCTTTCTGATGGAGGGTTAGAATTCCATTGTGTATATATACCACATTTTCTTGATCCATTCATCTACTGAGGGGCATCTGGGTTGGTTCCATATCTTAGCTATAGTAAATAATGTTGCAATAAACATAATTGTGCTGGTAGCTTTAGTGTGGTCTTGTTTGTAAACATTTGGGTAAATTCCCAAATGTGGGATTGCTGGGTCATAGGGGAGCTCTATGTGGAGTCTTTTGAGGAACCTCCATACTAGTTTCAAAAAGAGGTTGAACAAGTTTACACTCCTACCAACAACGAAGTAATGTTCCCTTCTGTCCCCATCCCTTCCAGCATCTGTTGTTATTTTCCTTGGGTGAGGTCGTATCATAATGTTGTTTTAATTTGCATTTATTTTATGGCTAGGAAGGTTGAGCTTTTCTTCATGTGTCTATTAGTCATCCTTCTTTCTTCTTCACAAAAGTTTCTCTTTAACTCTTTAGCCCACATATTTATTGGGCCGTTGTTTCTTTGAGGATTTGTTGTTGGGAGATTTACTTTTTGAGTTCCAGGTATATTGTAGATATGAGAGTCTTGTCCTTTGTATGGCTAGTGAAGATGTTCTCCCAATCCATGGGCTTTCTATTGATCTTGCTAGCTATGTCCTTTGCCATGCAGAAGCTCTGCAACTTCATGCAATCCCATATGTCCAACCTTTCTTTGATTTGTTGTGTTTCTGGGACGCTATTAAGAAAATTTCGGCCTGTGACAAAGAGACCTAGGGTTTCTCCTATTCCATTCTTTAATGTTTTCAGAGTGTCTGCTCTGACTCCGAGGTCTTTGATCCATTACGAGTTGATTTTGGTGCAGGGTGATATGTAAGGATCTAACTTTAGTTTTCTAGAAGTAGTTAACCAATTTTGCCAGCACCATATACTGAAGAGGCTGTCTTTCTTCCATTCTATTTTTTTAGTTACCTTATCGAAGATTAGATGGCTATAGGTCTGTAGGTTCATTTCTGGGTTTTCAATTCTATTCCATTGGTCCTGAGGTCTGTTCTTGTGCCAGTGACAAACTGTTTTGATTACTATGGCTTTAGAGTAGAGTTTGAAATTTGGTATTGATATTCCTCCAGCAGTGTTCTTTCCGTTGAGGAGCGTTTTTGCTATTCGGGGTCTTTTATTGTTCCATATGAATTTTTGGATTGCCTCTTCTATTCCCTTGGAGAAGGAGGTTTGAATTTTGATATGTATCACATTGAATTTGTAGATAGCCTTGGCAAGTATTGCAATTTTTACGATGTTAATCTTTGCAATCCAGGAACGTGGAAAGTTTTCCCAATTCTAAGTTCTGTTTTGATCTTCTTTTTCAAGTTTTTAAAGATTTCATCATAGAGGTCCTTCACTTCTTTGGTTAAGTTAATTCCTAGGTATTTTATTTTTTGTGGGGCTATTACAAATGGAGTAGTTTCCTAATTTCAGCCACACTTTTATCATTGTTGGAAAACAGAAAAGCCATTGATTTTGGGGGGTTAATTTTATACCCTGCTACTTTGCCAAAGTTTTGAATCAGCTTGAGTATTTTGGGAGTGGAGTCTATGGGATTCTTTAAGTACAAGATCATGTCATCTGCAAAGAGGGAGAATTTTATCTCTTCTTTCCCTATTTGGATCCCCTTTATGTTTGCATCTTGTCTTATTGCTGTAGCTAGGCATTCTAAAACTAGATTAAAGAGAAGTGGAGAGAGTGGACATCCTTGTCTTGTTCCTGAGTTAAGAGGAAATGGCTTTAGTTTTTCACCATTAAGTATAATGCTGGCTTTAGGTTTGTCATGTACACCTTTTATTGTATTGAGGAATGTTCCATGGATTCTTAAGTTTTCCAAAACCTTCATAATAAAGGGGTGCTGGATCTTGTTGAATGCTTTTTCTGCATCTATTGAGATAACCATGTGGTTCTTATCCTTGCCCCTGTTGATGTGATGAATAATATTAATTGATTTGCATATATTGAACCAGGTTTGCATCCCTGAAATGAATCTTGTTTGATCATAGTGTATTATGTTTTGGATGAATTGTTGAAGTTGATTGGCCAAAATTTTGTTGAGAAGTTTTGCATCAATGTTCATCAAAGAAATGAGTCTATAGTACTCTTTCTTTGATGAGTACATGCCTGATTTTGGGATGAGGGTGATGATGGCTTCATAGAATGTGTTCGGTAGTGAACTTTCTCTTTCAATTTCATTGAAGAGTTGGAGGTGTATTGGTGTGAGCTCTGCTTTGAAGCCTGTGTAGAATTCCTTTGTAAAACCATCTGGTCCTGGACTTTTCTTAGATGGGAGGTTTCCTATTGCTGTTTCTATTTCAATGCTTGATATGGGCCTGTTAAGATGGTTTAACTCATCTTCGTTTAGTATTAGCATGTCAATATTTGCTAGGAAAATGTCCATTTCTGCCAAGTTCTCAAACTTATTAGATAAAATTTTGAGACGTATTCCCTTATACTGTTCTGAATCTTGGTTCTTTCTGTGATGATGTTTCCACTCTCATCTCTGAGTTTATTTATTTGGGTGTGTTCTCTTCTTTTTCTCATAAGATTTGCTAAGGGTTTGTCAATGTTGTTAATTTTTTCGAAGAACCAACTCTTTGTTTTCTTGATTCTTTCCATACTTTTTTGTATTCTAATTCATTTAATTCTGAGTTAATTTTAATTATTTCTTTCCGTCTACTGGATTGGGGTTTATCTTGCTGCTCTCTTTCAAGGAGGTTCATATGTGTCGTTAAATTGTTGGTTTCAGATCACTCCAATTTGTTGATGTAGGAACTCAGAGCTACACAGTTGCCTCTGAGTACTGCTTTTGCTGTGTCACAGAGGAGCTGGTAATTTGTGTGCTCATTTTTGTTGAATATCATGAAAATTTGAATTTCTTTCTAGTCTCTTCCATGACCCACTCGTCATTCAATAGTGTGTTGTTCAACCTTTGTGTATTACAGGACTTTCTTTGGTGGCATTCGGTGTTGAGTTCTAATTGTATTCCCTTGTGGTCAGAGAGAAAGCATGATATAACTTCAATATTTCTGAATTAGTACAAGTTTGCTTTGTGACCTAAAATGTGGTGTATTTTGGAAAATTTTCACTGTGCTGCTGAGAAAAACATGTATTCTGATGCTGCTGTGTGAAATATTCAGTAGATTGATGTAACAACTAGTTGATCTGTGCAGTTGTTTAGATCTGCGCTTTCTCTGTTGAGGTTTTGCCGAGTTGACCTATCTATTGGAAGATTGGTCCATTAAAATCCTCAACAATTAATGTCTTTGGATCTATGTTGGATTTGAGGGAAAGTAGTGTTTATTGGATAAATTTGGGTGCTCCATTGTTTGGTGAATAGATATTTAGAATTGTAATATCCTCCTGAAGGAGGGATCTCTTAAATAGCTTGTAGCGACCTTCTTTATCTCTTCTCACAAATTTTAATTTGAAGTTATTTTATCTGTTATTAGGATTGTAACTATCAACTGTTTATGGGGGCCGCTTGCTTGGTAGATTTTGGTCCAGACTTTAACATTGAAAATGTTTTTGGTTTTACGGGCTAGATGTGACTTCTGAAGGCACTAGACAGAAGGATCTTGTTTTTTAATCCAACTAGACAGTCTATGTTGCTTAAATGGAGACTTAAGTCCGTTAATATTGAGAGATAAGACTGAGAGGTATTTGGGGGTTCCTGCCTTGTTATCCACCTTCTTGGGGGCCCCTAAACCTGGGTTCTTCCTTTGGTTCTTGGATTCTCAGTTTGGGTGCAGTTTCTTGGCCTTTATTATGGTCTTGTTGGTTTTCTATGTGTAGGACATCTTTAAGAATCTTTTGTAAGGCTGGTTTGGTGGAGATGTATTGTTTCAATTTTTCTTTGCTATGGAAGGTTTTTATTTGGCCTTCAGTTGTGAAGGAGAGTTTAGCTGGGTAGAGTATTCTTCCTTGGTAATTATTTGATATGAGGGCATGGCATACATCGTTACAGGCTCTTATTGCCTTGATTGTCTCTGCTGAGTAATCTGAGGTGATTCTAATTGGTTTCCCTTTATAGCTGATTAATCTTTTCTCCTTCACAGCTTTAAGGATCTTTTCCTTTGTCTGAGTTGTTCCTGTGTATTATAATTTGACTGTGGGATGTTCTATTCTGGTCTGGTCTATTTGGAGTTCTAAAAGCTTCTTATATCTGAATAGGCCTATCTTTTTGTATGTTTGGGAAGTTCTCTGCTAGGATCCTGTTAAACAAATTTCCTAGACCATTAACTTCTGTTTCTAGGTGCTCCCCTACACCCATTATCCTCAGATTAGGCCTTCTGATGGTGTCTTCCAAGTGTTGGATAGATCTATCATATTTCTTGGATTTGCCTTGGATGGATGTATGTTCTTTCTCTATAATATCTAGGCTGTCTTCAATCCCTGAGATTCGATCTTCTTCATGGTCTAACCTGCTGTCAAGACTTTCTAATTTAATTTTAATTTCTTCTCCTTCTAATTAGTCAGTTTTGATGGCTTCAAATTCTTTGTTGCAGCTTTGTTTTAGATCTTGAATGAACGTCTTAAATTCCTTAATTGGGTGTCCAGTGTTTATTCTGAAATAACTTATTTGGTTTTTTATGGTTTCCTTGGACTTCCATTCCTTCTGTTGGGTTCCATTCAGCATTCCCTTTGTGGTCTCCCTGACTTCCTTCAGCTCTTTTTTAATGGCTCCCATGAATGCCTTTAGTGATCTTTGTGTATTCTCATCCTGCTCTCTCAATTCCTGTATTACTCTTTGCTTAGCTTCCTGATGTTCATGCCATCCTGTTGTTCACTTTGCGTGTTCTCAGCCTGGTCACGCCTTTCCTTCCTTTCTCTTTGAGTATTCTCTATCTGCTCACGCAAATCCTGTATCATTTTTTTGAGTACCTTCCTCACGCTCATGATATTCCTGTATAAATCTTCGGATTGCCTCTTTTCTCTCCCTATCACACTAATACATAGTCCTTTGTAGGTTTTCAATCTTTTCCTGCATTGACCTTTTGTTTGCCTTCTCTCTTTACCTATCATGCTCATACAGAGTCCTTTGTATGTTTTCAATATTTTCATTTATCATGTTTGCCAGCAGTGCACTTTTCCTTTATCTGTTCTGTCTCCTGATTATCATGAGTGGGAGTGAAGATACCCGGACTTGCCATTTTTCTTGTGTTTTTCCAACTTACTCTGCCCATTTGGGATGAAAATAACAACAGTTTTTTGCTAGAACGCTTTCTTAAGGAAAGGATCACCCAAAGTCTGTATTTGCACAGTCAATATTCTGCAGATACAATCTAGTTCAACAGATACATCTATTCAACATTAAACAACTATATATTAATCGGCTGCGAAGAATTTGGTAAACCAGAAATTATTAGGTTTAGGGAGAGATTTGGGTAAACAATAGGAATAGAGTGATGTGGGAAGGTACAGGGAGAGTTAACTGAGTCCTAATCTCAAAGTAGGAAATAAGTTGGATAGGATGAAAGTAGAGAGAGAGAAAAAAAGAAGAAAGAGAAAGGGAAAAAAAGTGACCAAAATGTAGAAAAGTAAAAATTAAAAATATGATGCAGAAAGGAATACAAACTATTCAGAGAAGAACGTGAATATAATGAGAGACGGGGAGGAATATAAAGGAGATGTGAAAAATTTAAAAATAAAAATACTTAAAATATTATATAGGTATAAAGAGGTAGTGGTAATATTAAGGAATTTAAGTCTAAAAGGTTTTGAATTGAGTAATGAATTTGTGGATTAAGTGTGTACACAATGGGGGATAAGGTCTACTAATCGACTACGGGTTTATCTGAGGATGTTCAGAACAACAATTAAGTCACATAAAGAAGAACAAAAGAGAAGAAAAGGTGAAAAGGATAAGAAAAAAGAAGAAAAGATCAGAAGTTCAGTAGAGCTAAACAAAAAACAAAAAGAATTTTTTAAAAGAAAAAGAAAAGAAAGAAATATGCACACACACATATACTCCTAAAATAAAAATTATAAGAGAAAAAAAGTTACTAGAAAAAATTTTTTTCAAAAAATGTAAAAATTTAAAAAAAGTTTCCAAAAACATTTTTTTATAAATGGTACCAAAAAAAAAAAGAAAAAGAAAAACAAAATTTTTGTGAGGGGTAGGAAAAATCATGTATCTCCCTTTTGTCCATAACCAGCCTCAGGTTGGAGTCTCTGGTCTTTTTGTGGTGTTTGATTTTCCTGTGGCTTGGTTGGTTTCTTAAGTCAGTTTGTTTGAACAGGCAGAAAGATGCTCTGCTTTACCCAGGATTTTGTGATCCTCCTCCCAGGTTAGTTCAATGGAAGGGAGATCTGCTTTGAGTATCACAAAAGAGGGAGACGGCTTTTTCCTCAAGTTTGGAGATGCTGTGATGAGGCTAGGTTCTGGGTAGTGTTGAAGCCTTTCAGCAAACAGTAGCTTTTCCCAGGGGCTAGTTTGTGATAAACTCACAGAGCCCAGCCTGGAGTCACTCTCAGGGTTTCTGTTTACTGAATTTCAATTGATTGTCATGGCTGCTAAAGTTGGGGCAGCCTCTGGCTCTGATTACCCAGTGAAGAAAGCCACTCCTGGGGCTAGCGCCTGAGCTGGGTGACTTTTCCCTGGGTGGAGCTCAGTCTGGCAGGTCAGCTTAGATTCTTGTGACCTACTAAATGACTCTAGTTTTCATCCAAGGCTTAAGTTGGAGCTAGCAGCTCCACCGAGCATTGTCAGTATCCAAGATGGAGATCTCCAGTACTGGAGGGTGAGGGATGGCCTTCCCTCCTCTGCTCCCTGAGAAGTATTGAGGAAGCATCATATACACTAAATTTGGAATGATACGGAGAAGATTAACATGGCCCCTGCTTAAGGATGACAGGCAAATTCCTGTCATTCCATTGCCTAATTTGTTAGGAAGTGGAAAGACTTGGGAAATAGATTATGAAGTGTAATAAGCCAAGTCCAAACAAACATAAGTCCCATGGTTTCCCTAATTTTCAATAACTAATATATGTCTGGGATAAGCAGAAAAGGTCAAAAGCTATGTACATATGACCAGAAAAGATTATGTTAAGGTAAATGAACTGAAGTTAGTGACACAAGTGTTTTTTTCTTTCTTGCTATTGTTTCTCACATACGTATAACGTTCAGTATGGTTTTTTTTGTTTCTTTATATGTTCGGACCCCATGTTAAATCACTTATTTTCACTGTATTTGAAGTTGGTGCACCTACATCTTGTATATAGTCTCTTCAAATTTTTGGATGGGAAGGAGAAAAAGAAAATGCTTAAATAGGAATACAGGTTCACCCATTGTAACAATGAGATGCACAAGACACTAGGTTGTAAAATGAACTTTACAATTGAGGCGGGGGAAGGGAGGAGGTGAGTGGACTTGTGGAGGTGGAAGGGAAGGGATAGTAGGGGAATAATAAAGGAGGAGTTAACAATGCTTGTTAGGAAATGTAGTCATTGCCTTGCTTATGTAAGTGTGACCCTTCTGTACAGTAATTTTGCAATTGAAAGACCCCAGACTCACTGGGATACTTTCTCAACGGGAGGGCACCCCAGAAACCAAGACTCCAAACCAGCAGATGCAACAAGCAAGAGGAGTTTATTTGGCATTTGTGCATACGGACTCTCTGCCCCAGGCAATCAGAGCGCCCTGAGCAGCAGTTACAGGCATTTTTAAAGGCAAAAACCACAAATTAGCATAAAACACTCTTTGTAAAACAATTGTCTCATGGTTGGTCTAAGGGGGAGTTTACATGGTTACAGGCCTATGATTGGTTGACATTTGGCTTAGCTTGTGGTCTTGCCAGGTGGTCATTGTCAAGGTCCATCCCGGGGTTTGTTGAACTGAACTGGAACTGAAAAACATAAACTAAAACTGAAAAACATGTACTATCTGTAACCTTTGACCTTGTCCTGGGGTGGGCTGCCATCCGGACATCTGGGACGGCCGATATCCGGATATCTGGGCCTCGAGACTCTGCCCAGTTTTATTTCCCAGTGAAGGGGGTCTGAATGCAAGCATATTTACAGAAGCAAAATCAGCAGTTAGCAAGTTAGTAATGGTAATGGTAAAGTGAGGTTTTTAATTTTTAATCTTTCAGCAATGAAAACATATAAAAATGTTCTGAGATGGAAGAGTTTATTTCCTTTATTTTACTCATAATATTGTTAAGAAATTAATGCAAAACACTAATATGAAGGTATTTTGAATAAATGTGTGTGTGCCCACGCACTTGCATGTGTGTTGGCATGCTCAGAGTTTGAAATCAGGGCTTCAAAGTCTTGCTAGGCCTTTTTGCTCTATTGGTGAGCTACTAAATGAGCTACATCTCCATTCCTGGCCCTTTGATAGTTCATTAAAAGTTTTGAAAAATAATCTCATGAATTTATTTTGCCCTGATAGGCTTCCAACTGTTATCCACAGATCTCAGGCTCCTGAGTAGATATCCCCAGTAGTTAGGATTACAGGCATGATAAACCAGCAAAAGGCTTTAAGAATAACGTATAAAGTAGAAGAAAATTTACTTCACAGGGGCCTGTTTTATCATCTCCTACATTTAAAACATTTTGGATTGATTATATGTGAATTTATTTCGTTTTAGAATTCTTAAAAGACAGTAAGTTTTAATATTTAAAAGTTTTAGTACTTTTTAAAAAGGATACTGGAACTGTGGGACAGAAGAAATATGCCTCTCTTTGTACCTCAATTTATAAGTTCTGTGCATGATAACCCAATGTGACCAAGACATTGTATGCTATTATTTCTTGGACAATATGAATATTGAATTGAGGGTGTCATAGAATGAAGAGATTTTATCTACCTTTTGTGTATTGCTGAAAGACTTTTGGAAACTTTGACTCATTTTCTTCCTCACTCTGTGTGTCTTTGGGCCATACACTTACTGCCTTTAATTACAATTTTTCCCAACACTAAAATGGTAATAACATTAGCATTATAGCAAATGTTATCTGAAAAATTAAAGGAAATAACACTTGTGAAATACTTAATATAAACTTCTATGGATGAGCTTTGAGTTTAGCCAGCAGTCTTTTTTAAATACTAAATAAAATGTGATAAGTAGTACAGAAAACATTACATGTAGTGAGCAACCAGAACTAATATCTATTGACCATGCTCTGCTTCCAAGCAAGCCAGTGGGATAATTTCTCATGCTGTAAATCAAACTGGTTATCTTATGTCTTGTTAGAGTAAAAATACCAGAGACAGAACGATGAAGTTATGTTGTAGACTGAGATGAAATCGATATGAAAATGTGTAAAACTGATAAAACATAAAAGTATCTGAGCAGTATATTGTGTTTTACAACAATTAAGTTACATTGCAAAGATAAAGAAGACCTAGAAGAATGAATTCTTTTTTTGTTGTCCTATCATAGGTTCTTAGATGGATGAGCTCTTTCCTCATTCTTATACAGGCATCATCTGATGAGAGGAACTGTATTTTTTGTTTGCTTCCTACCATTTATTCTTCAGTTTGAAATTTGAGCCATTGGGACTGAAAGAAACCAAGGGAAATTAGATAAACAGGCTGTGGAAAAAACAATCAAAGTAAATTGAATGAACTACAGCCTTGTAAAAGGTCTAAATAAATTGAGATATATAGTCACAAGTGTAAACAGAAAATGATTTAAGCAATACCATCTTATTGAAAATTGAAAAATGTTAGGAGTTGCTACATTTTTTTCTTTTCTACCTTTAATTAATTATTGATCTGGTTTAAAGAGCTTAAAGATGAGATTAACAAGAAACTGGATTAAAAATGGACAAAAGGCTGAATAGACAAGTTCTCCATACAGCCCTGAAAATCGCCTGTGGGTTTACAAAGTTGTGTTTAATACAACTGCTATGCTGGCTTAATGCTTTCTGAGTAGAAGTCATTCGATAAATATAATTCAAAATTACTATGATACTACTTCATAACTATTATAACTCATAAAAAATCAATGGAACCAGTTGTGGTGGTAAAGGCTTGTAATTCCAAGCATTTAGGAGGTTGGATTTAAGTCTAACGCCAGTTTGTATTACTGCAAATAGTATAAACCTGCCCTTTATTACCTTTGAACAAAAGGTAATAATGTTGGTGAGTGGGGAGAAAAGGAAATTTTCTACACTCTTGGTTAGTATTCTCACTGTAGAAAGTAGTATGCAGGTTTCTAAAGAAATTCAAAGTTGAAATATCATCTGACCCACCAATCATGTGATTATTTCTCACTGGGTAATTCTTAAATATATCTATAGTTAATTCTTATTCAAAACAGCCAAGATATAAGTCAAAGTTCAGTGTTCAACTACATACTAATAAAGCAAATGTGGTACATGCACAAATATCTTTAAGTTTCATCCTTAAAATAGCAAGAGACTTTTCCCATTAGCCACAACTTACAATGACCTGAAAGTTGTATTCTAAATGAAGAAAAATGTTGTGTTCTGATCTTTGTAAACACACACATACACACACACACACACACACACACACACACACACACACACACACACACACACACACACACACACTCACACACCCCTCAAACATTAAGACGAAATTTTTTTTAAATTAAAGCAAAGTGTAATTTCTGGAACATTTAGTTCACAATGTAGAAGATAGTGGATATACAGTATGACCAGGTATAGAGTTGTAATGTACAACATGAGGATACAGGGGACAACACTGACCTTACATCAGAATGAAGCTAAGTAAGTAGGAGTTGTTCTTCCTAGGGGAGCATTATTGTGTACATCAAGTATAATCTTAGTAGATGAGCAAAATAACTCAATACCTATGTACATATGACCATATAAGATGATTCTAAATGAAATGAACTCCAAGACATGTTCTTTGTTGTTGTTGTTCTTAATGTATTACATGATTTATGTTTTCCCCACCTATGGGTTATCCGCTATAGTCACTGTATTTGATTTTGATACATTGGGTATTGTAAATATGTTGATCTAAACTGGGGAAGGGAAAGGGAAAAAACAAAATGGTGAGACAAAGGACAAAATGGGAACCTCTGCAACAGTGATACTCACAAGACAATATTTTGGAAATAATCTTGGGAGGTGCATTGGGAGCGAAGAGGGAGAAAAAAGGGGGAAGGACAAACAAGTTAGAAAAGCAATAAATGCATTACCTTACTTATGTAACTATACCCCCTGTGTACACTACCTTGAAAATAAAATTTAAATAAAAAAATATATGGGAGTAGCAATACAGTCGATGGGACTAGGGGAAATTCTGTACTACAAAAAGAAGAGTAGAACAACTGTGGAGAGCAGCAATTTAACTTTAACATAGGAAGTATTAAACTAGCATACAGATTTTCAGCCTTATGTCAGTCACTAGAAAGGGAAAACAAAATGCATAATCAACAAAACAATAGAGATAAAATAGAAAATTAAACAATTGAGGTGAAGAGATGACTTGGACCAAGAATAACAAATGACACAGTTAGGAAACAATAACAAGATGGTAAGTTTAATAAATATTAAATTAATTCTATTAAATGTAGTTTACATCACAATTTGTTAGAACGATAATTTACATCACAGTTTATTAGTATATACTTTTAATAATATATTAGTTATTATTGATTACTTCATATTGAACGTTTAATATATAATTTTAATTTCTGCCAGGTATAGAAAAGAAAAAAATGAAACTTATTTTAATAATATATTTCATGAATTGTGAAATTAGAAGCATTATAATTTAAACAAATAATATATCATTATTGTTTCATTTCTGCGAATTAATGTAATAATTCAACGTATATTGTACACAGCACTCATTTTAATATGAAATAATAAATTATTGCACATGTCTCAGTATTAGGTGGAAGAGTTCAGCATTTTAGTGAAATTCACACCACACAATACAGGAGGGATTACTCCTCTCATCTTGATAAAATTTTGGAAATTTGAATTCTACATGCATGTTAAATTCCTGCTAGGTGACATCTAAAAATTATATACAATCATATACACGAGGACTATTTCAGATTATACTTAAACATCATATTCATTAATTAAATTTTTATTATTTTGTACCAAATAAATATGTACAGAGAGGCAATTTCTGAGTAGATGATGATGTATCTGTGCCAGATTATTCATATTGAGGCTTATTTTATATTTCTGACATTGTTTCTACAGTTGGTTTTAATTTTCCGTAAGGGATTAAGTGTATTATATTGGATATATGAAAGTAAACTGAATGTTTATTTCATTAACCCCTTGCCTCTTTTCTAATCCCAATATAATTTATCTATGTGTTTGAAGTAATGAAAATAACAACAGATATAAGCAAGATAAATCAGTCTTTAGTCGACAAGTATTTTCACATTTATTTTGATAGTTGGTCCTCTTTTACACTACAGAATATTATTCTTGGGAAAATGTGCTCCAGGCTGGCCACAACTGCAGAATATTATGGTTTGATCTATAATAAGAGAAGGAAGGAAGGGGACCTCCTTCCAAAATTCTGCTCCCTGGGATGTGAGCTGCTTTATGGTCCTGAATAGGAAATGAACATTTTTCACAGTCAATCTTGAAAAGCCATCTTGATAGACCATTTCTGTAAGTGGTTACAGAGGATTATTGATTCCTTTGCAAGGATGCCAGATTGCCTCATTTTGGGAAAATTTAAACAGGAATTTAGTCAGCTGTTTTTTGAATCTTTAGGAGAAAAACCCATTGACCCTAGGTCAGGGGACCACTGGGATCCAGAGAAGCTACTACCTTAAATAGTAATCCTACACCTCTAAAAAAAAAATACTACACCAAACAAATAAACAAAAACTCCAGTAAGCACAGCCAGTCAGGGCTGCTATCACAGCCTACACGAAGTCAGGGAAAAACAGAAACTGAAAGTCATTTAGCTGATGAATATATTTTTAATGAGGCAGACTCAAATGAATCTCCAGAGAGAATGTCAGAAAGACTGAACAAAGAAACTAAAATTGGTTACACAAAGATTAAAAAGTAGAATTCCTTGTAGAACAAATAAATCATAAAAAGCCTGTGCATGTAAGAACAAGACAGCAGACCAAATTCCAGAAATCCACATTTTCTTAGAGGTCAGCCTAATAAATTATCAATGGAAATCTTTGAATTCTTAAATATTTGACCACATGTGGATGGAGGCTGAAGAGTGAAAATGTCATCACTCACATTAGGAAGTAATCAAGCAAAGATTTGTAATAAAAAGAGAAAATAATTATTACAAAAGTGGGTCAAATTTGTTTTGATGTAACAGTTCTTGATTTAGGTACGAGCAATTTCCATACAATTGATTCAGTCCCACAGCTGAGTGGATACTGACTGTTGTATTCTTACATGAACTAAAAGAGAAAATTTACAAATGTCTGATGAAATGAGTTGAAGGTGAAGTGTTCTATTAGTGATATCTGAGGTTTAGACACAAGTGAAGAGGTGGATTTTCTTCTAAAAATCCCCATTTTTAGCCTGGTGCCACTGGCTCACAGCAGTAATCCTAGCTACTCAGGAAGCTGAGATCTGAGGACAGCAGTTCAACAACAGCCTGGGAAGGAAAGTCCCTGAGACTCTTATATCCATTTACCCACCAGAAAAACAGAAGTCACACTGTGGCTCAAAAGATAGAGCACTCACCTTGAGTTGAAGAGCTCAGAGACAGTGCCCAAGGGCAGACTTCAAGCCCCTGGAACAACAATAAAAAAATTAATATAACCAGTTCCTCTTCTTGATCTTCTCTATGAAGGATACATTTGATTAACTTCTATCCTGCTGATTTGGTGGAGGTATATTTTTTCAAGTTTTCATTGTCATGAAATATGTTTAAATATTCTTTAAATGTAAAGGACAGATTGACTTGGGACCATATTCATGGTTGGTAGTTGTTTACCCTTACTGTTTGTAATATATCATGCCAGGCTCTCCTTTTTACCATATCAGCTAAGAAATCTGTATTTATTCTGACTGTATATCCTTTATAAATAATCAATCTTTTCTCTATGGCAGCTTTCATAATGCTTTCCTTGATCTTTAATGATCCTCTAATGGATTATGATGTGGTGGTGGATTGTTTAGTTATAGAATTCTGTTTGGTTTCTAAAGGCTTCTCTTCTCTGAATGAGCCTATCTCTTTGGATGTTTGGCATGATCTCTGGTAGAATTCTGTAGTATGTTTCCCATTCATTTGTTTCCTGCTCTTCTCCTTCTTGATACCTATCTCCCCGAAATTTGATCTTCTAACTGAGCTCTTATTCTTGGTTGTTTCTGTGGTGATGTTTCCATTCTCATCTCTGAGTTTATTTATTTGGTTGTGTTCTCTTTTTTTTCTGATAAGATTTGCTAAGGGTCTGTCAATTTTATCAATTTTTTCGAAGAACCAACTCTTTGTTTTGTTGATTTTTTCTATAGATTTTTTGGATTCTAATTCATTTAATTCTGATTTAATTTTAATTATTTCTTTCTGTCTACTGGATTGGGGTTTATCTTGCTGCTCTCTTTGAAGGAGGTTCAGATGTCTCATTAAATTGTTGGTTTCAGATCTCTCCAATTTGTTGATGTGTGAACTCAGAGCTACAAAGTTGCCTCTGAGTACTGACTTTGTTGTGCCCCAGAGGAGCTGGTAATTTGTGTGTTCATTTTTGTTGAATAGCATGAACATCTGAATTTCCTTTCTAATCTCTTCCATGAACCACTAGTGATTCAGCAGTGTGTTGTTCAACATCCTTGTGTTACCGGATTTTCTTTGGTGGCTTTTGGTGTGAGTTCTAATTTTATTCCCTTTTGGTCAGAGATAATGCAAGGTATAACTTCATTGTTTCTGAATTTGGACAAGTTTGCTTTGTAACCTAAAATGTGGTCTACTTTAGAAAATGTTCCATGTGCTGCTCAAAAAACGTGTATTCTGAAGCTGCTGGGTTAAATATTCAGTAGATGTCTATTAAAACTGGTTGATTGAGGTAGCTGTTTAGATCTGCTCTTTGTCTTATGAGTTTTTGCCGAGTTGATCTATTTAGTGGGGAGAGTAGTGTAATAAAATCCCCTACAATTAATGTCTTTGGATCTATGTGGGATTTGAGGGAAAGTAGTGTTTCTTGGATGAATTTGAGTGCTCTGTTGTTTGGTGAATAGGTATTTAGAATTATAATATCCGCCTGAAGTAGAGAGCCCTTAATTAGTATGTAGCGACCTTCTTTATCTCTTCTCACAAATTTTAATTTGAAGTCTATTTTATCTGATATTAGGATTGCAATTCCTGCCTGTTTATTGGGGCCATTTGCTTGGTAGATTTTGCTCCAGCCTTTAACATTGAAAATGTGTTTGATTTTACGGGCAAGATGTGACTCCTGAAGGCACCTGAGAGAAGGATCTTGTTTTTAATCCAACTAGACAGTCTATGTCGCTTAATTGGAGAGTTAAGTACGTTAATATTGAGAGATAGGACTGAGAGGTATTTGGGAGGTCCTGCCATATTATCCACCTTCTTGGGTGCTGCTAAAACTGGGTTCTTCCTATGGTTCTTGGATTCTCAGTTTGGGTGCAGTTTCTTGGCCTTTATTATGGTCTTGTTGGTTTTCTATGTGTAGGACATCATTAAGAATCTTTTGTAAGGCTAGTTTGGTGGAGATGTACTGTTTCAATTTTCCTTTCCTATGGAAGGTTTTTATTTGGCCTTCAGTTATGAAGGAGAGTTAAGCTGGGTACAGTATTCTTGGGTGATTGTTGTTTGATTTTAGAGCATGGCATACAGGTTGGAGTCTCTGGTCTGTTTGTGGTGTTTGATTTTTCTGTGGCTTGGTTGGTTTCTTAAGTCAGTTTATTTGAACAGGCAGAAAAATGCTCTGCTTTACCCAGGATTTTGCGATCCTCCTCCAAGTTTAGTTCAATGGGAGGGAGATCTGTTCTGAGTATCACAAAAAAGGGAGATGGTTTTTTCCTCAAGTTTGGAGATGCTGTGATGAGGCTAGGTTCTGGGTAGTGTTGAGGCCTTTCCGCAAACAGTAGCTTTTCCCTGTGGCTAGTTTGTGAGGAACTCACAGAGCCCAGCCTGGAGCCATTCTCAGGGTTTATGTTTACTGAATTTCAATTGATTGTCAGGGCTGCAAAAGGGAGGGGCAGCCTCTGGCTCTGATTACCCAGTGAAGAAAGCCACTCCTGAGGCTGGAACCTGAGCTGGGTGACATTTCCCTGGGTGGAGCTGAGTCTGGTAGGTCTCTTTAGGTTCTTGTGACCTGCTAAATGACTCTAGCTTTCTTACAAGGTTTGAGTTGGAGCTAGCAGCTCCTCCGAGCTTTGTAGGTATCCAAGATGGAGATCTCTGGAACTGGGGGTTGGGGAGGAGTGGCCTTCCCTCCTCTGCTCCCTGAGAAGGAGTGAGGAGGACATCAGGCTTCTACTCATGTCGAGTCTTTGTTCCTGGGTTGTCTCTGGTCTGTGAACTGCATGATGAAATGTCCGCTCCTTGTGGGTTCCTGCTGGTGTTGAGGAGAATCTGCTTGTCCACTGTGTCTGGCTCCTTCGACCTGGACTCTCTGTTTTGCAGGTATGGCGACTGTGGCCACCGCCGCAGCAGCAGTGGCTGCTGGCAACATCTCAGAGCTGTCTCCTTGCCTGGATTTTACCTCTTTGGCTTAACTCTCTGTCCTGTGATGGCACACTTGGTGTGATTCTCTGGCCTAGGAATATTCACTGGAACTCTAAAACTGCTTTTTATGCGAGAGCTTGTTTAGCCTCCATCTTCTCCTCTGCCATCTTCCCAGAACTCCTCTTATATGATTCTTATATGACTTCTTGGAGATCCATAAATAAAACTACTCAGAACAGGAAAAGATTAGGAAAGAGTTCATAAAGAATACTATTATGTTGGTCTTAATGGCAAAGTGTAAAGAATATGTAACAAAACTGTTGGGAGACTCATTTGCTCTATTTGCTATTCTCTCCTGCTTCTTTGTAGAAAGCTTCTCACTATGAAGAAACAATTGGTCTGGACCTTTCCAGGCTTGTCTCAGTGACAGAAGTGATGGGATTTGAGATATGTGATCCCATTGCTGGCTTTTAGGAAGTTCACAATATAGCAATATCAATACACATAAAGCAACTTTTGTGAGTGATGCATATTCACTTCCTCAATTGCCAAAATTAAATTCATATGTCAAAACATCAAATTACTTACATTATTATATATTCAGTTCAACTGACATCACTAGCACCTCCATAAATCAAATGCAAACTAAAAGATCTACTTCAAAAACCAACATCTAAGGCAGCGTTGGAAATACAAGAAGATAGACAATAAATCTAAAGGAGTGAGATCTTTAACACTGACAATGAGCAGTAATAGCTGAATTTTTAACAAGGCTTGAAAAGTTCAGGTGTCCACTAACTATGTGATTAGAGTTGCAGAGTTGACCTTGGTATCAATATTGGTTTTACAATTCAAAGGCAGCTAAAGTTGCTGGAGTATTGTAGCTCGATATAGTGTGACCCTGCCTGGTAATGGTAAGGCACAGAGTAGAATCTAAGTCAGTAAAATGTATAGGAAGGATTCTTCACTGATAATAATTGCAGGAGGTAATCATCACTTTTTCGTGAAAATGTATAGCCCATCATTGTACATTAAGCTATAGCCTATTTCTGATCTGAAGAACGTATAAGACATCAATGTGCCACGAGTGCTGAGCAGTGTTAGTGTATATTACTCTAATATATGAAAAAATCCTTGCAAGTATAGAATTGCCTGACCCTGACACTTCATTCTGTGTTGTTGAGTTTCATGGAGAAATGTTCATAATTAGGCAATTCACACTCATCTAAATCTAAATCAGGCAACTGAGATAAGGCATTAGGGTCATCAATCAGTGACATGGTCTGTGACCTGTGAAATAAATCACATTATTTCACAATGTATATGTGTTTCTAAAAATGTATGCAATATCAAATATCAAATATACAAAAGGGACAATTATCCATCTCATATTATCAGAAGTAAAGTTACTCCTGAATTGTACATTCTTGCTAGAGGATCACTGGGTGACTGCTGATGTTTCGTATCTTTCCAGGTGCTCTTATATATATGTCAATGTTCTTTTAGGAAGTGTTTTTTCATAGTTTGTTTTGAAGTGTTCAGAATATCAGTACTGTCACTTACCACAACCATGGGACAGCAAAGATGATGGGATACCTGGCTAAAGAACTGAGAATTCACAGGAAGTGATAGGAAAGATAACATCAGAGGATCCAAAGCCTCATTGCCAGCTTCTGGATCCCCATATCACAATCATATTACATGAAGGAAGCCAGACTCAAAGAAACATAGGATCCATCGTTTCCCTCATTTTTATTAATATGTGCTTATTATAGTCCTTAAACTCTTAATATTCCCTTTTATCTCTCCCTCTTCTCCTCTCATTCCATTTGTGTGTGTGTGTGTGTGTGTGCACGCACCCGCACGCACCCGCACATGTGTGCACACACACACACTAAAGAAACTTGACTCAGAGCCTCAAACTCTTGCTTGTTTTTTTCACTCATGAATGATTCAGTCTGTACTATTTGAACCAAGGTTTCACTCTGTCTTTGAATAATTGAACATAAATGTTTCATGTATTGCTACCCCAGCCATCTGTGAACGATGATCTTCCAATCTCAGGCTCATGACTATATAGGAATAGAGATGAGGCACAGGCATCTAGATGCCAAGTATTTTTTACTTTGTTTTGTTTTTGTTTTTTGTTGGTATTGTGCATCCAAAACCTGTAAGGAAAACAAATCATTTATAATCAGGACTATTCACATAAAATGTGTATTGTATAAAGATTACATTAATAATGTTATCCTTTTATATCCACATTATGTGATTTGATTTTTTCGAACTCTTTTGTTGCAAACAGTCAAATAACGTATATATAATTTGAATCTTCTTGTCTTGGTTTTATACTTTGTTAGGTGTTTCAAAACAGAATTTATCAAGGTTTAACTCTGCACTACTGAAGCAAGACTTTTATGATTATTGAATGTCTTGTAAATCATAAGTTCTTCACTTCTCGTGGCACCATATGAGCACAGGTAGTTTCCTATAATACCTCCACGTAGCTTAGACCTCAATGCCATGCACTCTTCTGCCAAATATGCAAGGAAATCCTTTGCAATTCTCCTTGCATTTTCACTGTTTTTCTCTCTACTCTCCATGCTAAGTCCTGTGGTGATCTTGTTGATATTCTCCCCTGTTACATCTATCAATGCATCTTGGGAACTACTGGTATGCACTACTGTACTTCTGTCCATTCTCCTTGTACTTTGTCTTGTACACTTCTCACAGCGTGGGGCCAGAGATTGGGGATATTTTCTTCACGCATTAGATCAGACATCTATCTTTACATTCTAGCAATACATTCATTGAATTCCAATGTTCTGAAAATGATTACTGAATTTTCATGACTTTGTTATTTGGCATTAGGGAAGAACTTAGGTCAGTAACTCTAACTTATGTAAAAGAAAATTGCAATCATGTCTCATTAGATGTTGTTCATTGGATAATGTTTACTTCAAGATCTGTCTACCTGCTTCCGTTTCACTGTTTATTTTTCAATGTAGCCTTTTCTTCTGGAAAGTATTTATGGCCCTAGTGAAGATCAATTCCTACTGTAAATAGTCATTAATTTTATTCCAACATCATTTCATAGATCCTTCTGAGTTTCTTCAGGGTCTGTAGAGTAGTGCTTCATATTCTTAGATATGTTTTAACATCGATGCATCCAATGATAAAGACACATTGCTTAAGTCACCATTTTGATGATGGAAAAGAAACCATGCTGCAACCTCACTATATGGCAATTTTCTGGTTTTAAATTCTTTTAGATTTGAATTGATACTGGAAAATGAAATTCTGTGTACAGTTTTATATTTTCCTAATTATTTTTAGTACATGTTCCAATATTGTATAAAGTTAAAACATTACTATTTACTTAGTTTTAGGATTTCTAAAATGGTCAGAGTAAAAGTTCTGTTCATTCACAATTTTAAGACAATATAGTCCATTATGACCAAGTCAAACATTTTAAACTTTTATTTGTGGTCCTTAATGTTGGTGCTGGGGAATGAATTCTAGTGCTTCATGTGTCTTAGTCTCCTGTGTGCCTCTGAGCCTGATGTGTCCTGTGGTTTTATTTTCAATCAACTGGAATAAAGAAAAAATTCACTAGGAAGGATTATTACTTGTTTACTTTCTCCAGCATCTCTTGCATACATAAAAGTAATATAAGTCTACACTGACAGAAAATGGTGTTCTTATATGGTATTTACTAGTGGTAACTGTTCAATTTTTGTAGCCTCACTCTGCACTGACTTGCCCCTTACCTATTCCCCCATCCCATAAAACTTGACTGGATCCACTGGAAACCCACTTCTAGGCAGCTTCCTCCTTAAATAGCTTAATCTAAACTAACCTACCCCCTGGTAGACCTGCTATAAACTTTCAAAGGCTTGACTGCAACAAGACACTTTACTGAAACACCTTCTCTGCTATAGTAAAATCCCTCTTCCACTCCACCCCTTCCTGGAATCCCTGTTCTGCACCACGAGATACCGGGCCACATCTATATCTCCTTTCATGTCCCAACATACTACCACAAGAACCCGGCCTACATGGGGCTCCTCGCTCGAAGCCCCACCTCATCCACCAGATACCCTGTTCCTAACTACTCTAGTCCCTCACAGTCCCATTGTTCCCATATTCTATTACCTCCAAGATCCTCCCTTCCCTTTCTTCCCCACCCCCAACCAACCTTCTCCCTGGAGTTCCTCCTGATTTTATCAGAATCTCTGCCTATAACTAGCCTACTTCTAAGTGGCCTAAATTCTAAAACACAGCCCTGAACCTACCTCTTTCCACAAAGCCCATCGTGCTATATCAAAAACCCTTCACCTCCCTATAACTGCCCTTGAAGCCCCACCTTGCTTGGTCAGAAGCTTCTCACACAGCCCATCTACTGCCTGGAAAGCCAGCCCTGTTCCACCACAAGACTCTTCACCTCCCACATCTACCTTCTCAATGCCCTGCCTTGCTCCCCAGATAAACCCACCCCCTATTGGCTCTTCCCTAAGATCTACACCCTACTCCACCTGATACCCTGCCCATAATTATCTTACACCATTGTAGCCTTTCCACTCCTTCTCAAAGCTCCTCCTTCAACTATCCCCATGGCTCCAAGCCCTGCCCTGGTCCAGAAAAACTCCACCAGAAAACCCACACTACCCCATCTCTCAACACCCACATTGCTCCACTGGAAAACACTGCACCAGTTGCCCTCCCTCTGGAAGTCTCACCAGGCTCAACTGTAAATCCCTCCCTCCATAGTCCCTTTTGAAGGTTGCTTTGCCCTACTGGAAACCCTGTCCAAAGTCCATGTCCTGACTTGCAACACTGAGATCCCCACCCAAACTTCTCTTCTCAAGTTCTGACTGGCTACACCAGAAACCCCATCCTAACTATTCTAGAGCACTGGATACTATCACTGCTCTCACAAAGCTCTGGTCCTGAAAAACTCCTACATACATTGTTACTACATCTTGCTCTGTAGAAAACTCCACCTTCACCCGAACACACTTCCCAAAGGCCTGCCATTCTCCATCAGAAACCCTGCCCCTTACTAGACCATGTCTTCCTAGTACCACCCTGCCCTCAAATCTAGAACCTGAAAAGCATCTCCCTCATAGCTCCACATTCCTTCACCAGGATACCCACCTTCTGTCTGCCTCTTGCCTCCATTCCCTGCCCTGCCTTATGGGAAACCTCACCTTACATATCCCACAAGGGCTCACAGTGCTCTACCAGCACCGCTCCTCTAAGTAAGCTCCTCCTTGGTAGCCTTGTTCTTCCTTCCAAAACTTCTGCCCCAAATAGACTCCTCCCCAGTGACCCCGCCTTCTTTAACTGAAAACCTGTCTCCCTGCCAGCCTCCATCTTAAATCCTGCCTACTCCACAAGAGACCATGTCCCTAACAAGTTTAGCCATTCCTGTCCCTTCCCTGCTGTCTCAAAGCCCTATACAGACTGGCTTTCACCCTCAAAGCCCCGCTCTGTTCCACCACAGAGGTTGGCTAATACCAACTCCTCCTTTGAACGAGACAGGACTACACCAGAAACCCCACACCATCTCATCCATGAAGGTCCCATCTAGTAACTTTTATTACAAATATGATTTTATAATGGTCATAGACTTCATACTAATCAATATGAGAAGAAAGAAGTATTGCAAAAAGGCAACAAAAATTAGATATCAATTAGATGTCTTATTCTAGTTTTGTGTTCTGTTACCAGGAAGATACATATTGTGTGAAAATGTCGGAAGGTGATTCCTCTTATTGTAATATATTCTTTGAAGTATCAGTAAGGTTTCATGAGTGATCATTTTATTTCTAGAAAATTCGTGCACATTTCGGCCCATTAACTTAAAAAAATATTAGCTATTTAAAATCCTCTTGTTTCGTTGAGAAAAGAGTATCAGTGTGTAAAAAGATGACTTTCAACTCATCTTTCTAATGAATAATTTTGGAGTTGCTTACCTTAATATGTACCAGAAATTCTCTACCAGAATCCACTTTGAATTCCTTCTTCCACTAAAGTGACCTTTGGAAAAGATTGAAGTGAGATTAGTAAAATGTTAGATATGAAAATGTATTTGAGATCATAACAAAATTATGATGAAGACCCCACCCAATTGCTTTTAATTTTCTAACAAAAGAAACTTAAGCCTATTTAACTGCAGACTTTCTGAAGACTAGAAGACAAGAAAATAAGAAATACCCTGTTACACCAGGGTTTTGAAAACAAAACCAAAACAAAGAAAGACAACATAATGAGACAGAAGGGAATGAGGAAGTTGTACATGTGATATAGAGTTTTGAAAACACACTGAATCAGGTAAAAATAATTTTGGTCACAATGTCTGGTTGTTCAACATATTTCATTGTAAATATTGTTCTTTTTTAAGCTGTGACTTAATATATATAGGTCTCAGCAGGGATCTGCCCAGGTAATTGTGTAGTTAGTCAATTTCATCATTATAAGATCATAAGGATGGAAAACTCCACACACATTAAGACACAACTGCAACATCACTAGACATACACTCTTATTGGTCCAACATTTTAAGACAGACCTGTGTTTTACCAAAGCTTTGTATGTGGTATGCTATAGTTTATTCAGGCTAAAGAGCCAAAGTAACTCCAATTTGAGATTAACGCCACCATCTTGTGGAGGCTGCCCTCAGATTAACCCCAAGAGAGAGACAAAACACAGGTTGCCACCAACCCTGCCCACCCTTAAGAAAGCAGAACAGTTACCCAAGTGTTCCAGGAACAGAACATACCAATAGTTCATAAAAAGGGCAGTGCAGTTAGGGTGGCCTCAAACCAATCATGTAACTGCTTGTGTGGAAATTCCCTAAATTTGTTTGTTCAATACTATAAAAGTTGTGCTGATTTTGTGCTCGGGTCTCTTACTGTCACAGGTTACCGAGTGCATGAAGGAACAAGCTTGAGCTTGCAAATAAAGGACTCTTTTGCTGTTCGCATTGGTCGTGGTCTCTGGTGGTCTTTCGGGGTTCCCAAGTCCATGCAACATTTCTGGGGGCTCATCTGGAATCCCCCTCATGAGACCTTCCAGATGCCCCACCACAGAGTCCCAAAAAACCCATCCGTTAAGTCAAGGCATTGCTGTTCTGTATATTTGGTTGCCTGTAGGTTCTGTATCTGTAATTCTGTTTTCCCACAGAGTCTGTATTCTGATTGGCAAGGAGTCTTGGGGGATGAACTATAAGACTGCCAACGGGGTCTGTGAGGAGACGTCCCCAGACCCCTCTGGGTAGATTGCTGTTTAGTACAGACATTTTTTGGGAAATGTTCCGTTTGTAGTCTCACACTTTCATGCAGACATTTTTTGGGAAGTTTTCCATCTGTATTGGGAAGTTTTCTGTTTTGGGGGAAACTCTCCATTTATAGTCTGGCACTTTCTGGTTGGTAATTTACAATGCTGCAGCGTGCCTTTGTAAGTTGTGTCTTTGTGTTGACTGTTCTGTTTGTCATTAGGTGTTCATCTTAGCCTTAGGCCTTGGCCCACGGAGGTGTGAGTATGGAGGAGAATCTGCCAGTCAGAGGGGATGGCCACTAAGGACTTATTTCCCTTGCTCCAAAATGATTGGGGGTTCCTTTCCACCTTGGAAAGCCCCTGGGTAAACAAATGTTGGTGATTTGTCACCCCATTCACTGAGACTTGACTGCTCTCTGTTTTATGTTTCCTGAGATAGGAAAGTTCTGGGTGAGAGTGGCAGGCTCACTCAGAAGACTCTGAATATAGTTTGCTGAGTGAGAATGCCACAGAGTTCTGGTAGAGACAAAGTCAGCCTTTGATTGTTGTCTTGTCTAGTTCTGTTTTAGAATTGGTATTAGTTTTAAATGTATGTTTTTGGTTGTGCATTTTTCTTATTTATTTGAACATCTCTGGGGAAATAAAAGTTCCAGCCTCCAGCTGGCCTCAGTCACAGAAAAGGCTGTGTGGCTGGTTTTCTCTTTTCAGCTAGTCCCAAAAAATGTAAAGTGCTTTTATCTAAAATTGATTAAAAAAATCAGGCCACTTCAGTTTCAGGTGACCCCCGTCACTCCCAGCCTTCCTCCAACAGAAGAGATTCAAAATACCAATTGGTAAAATTCCTTGCTAAACAAGCAAGCCCTGGGAAAATGAAACTCAACAAAGTTACTTAGTTTAAAAGAAATATTGTCTTAAATTTTTCTTTGAAAACTTTAGAATGTCTACAAACAACTGATTTTTATTTTTGCATGCTTAAAGATCTGTGTGAGTGTGTTTTGTATGTGTTTGCGAACATGTTCATGATATAAATTGTCAGCATGCTATAACAATTGGGTGAGATTAAGTTTAAAATTCAAAAGGTTATAAGGTTTGGACATTACCAAAAATTTTCTGAAGAATTTACACATTGTTTTTAATGGCTTTTTAAGGATTCTTTAACTTGAAAATTAGAAAATCTGGTATTTGAGAATGCATAATCAACACTGTAATCAAGATATCTGGATTAACAAAAAGGAGAAAATTAGAAGCCAACAGAAGACTCATTCTTAGGAGTGAAGGGTGAACAGACACAAGTACAGTTCTCCTGGTCATGCATGGTGTAACAGGCCCTGGGAGGAGTCTATGCATGGTGAAAGAGGGCAAGCTGGCACCAACATAGTTCATCTAACCATAAAGAGTTGGACTGGGTGCATGCCCATTACACAGGAAGGGTCAAGTGGCCCATCTTTATTCTGTCCCTTTTCCCTGCAGATAGACACTGGAAACCTAATGGTAAAAATGATTGATGTGATGATCTGATTAGCACTGCTAAAACTGCCCCTTGGATGTGTTAAAATTAAAATAAAGGCGGCTCTAAAAAGAGGGTTAAAAAGTTTATTTGTATAATGTGATTTGCTCTCAATGATATTCTGCCATTGGATTTTTTTAAGGCATAAAGGTGTTATGTCTAGCTTCTTCGTACAGTGATGTTGATTGTAATTTTTGCATTAAGAAAAATTTGTTATTTGAGTTTAAAAGTTTTAATGTGTATCTGTTTTAAAACAAGCATCCAAGAGGAAATGAGTGACACCTAGCATCGAGAGTTCAAGGGATTTTTCATAATGCAACCAAATGTATAGAATATTGAAACAGAGATTAATAGGAGGCTTACAAATTAGGAATTGATTTCTGTATATAAAGTTAAAAAGTAAATTTGTTCTAAACATTTGCCTCAAAGTGCAAAAAGGAAAAATTAGGATTACCAAAATAATTGCTTAATTCCCATTTCAGTTTGCTCTCATAGGTTTTTTTGGTAACAGTTCCCATCAGGCCCACAAAAATGAGGGAGGATTCTTGTAAGTTTGTCACATGTAACTTTAGCACTTAATATGTTTCAGGTAAGAACATGCTTAAAAGCTACTTCTATGTTGACCACCTTGTTGCTTTTAATTGGAGTAAAGTGGCCTTTAAGAAACTCATTGATCTGCAAACCGGTTTGAAGCCAGCCCAAGTAGAAAAAGGTCCCTATGAGAATGTGACCTCTACTCAGCCAGCAGAAAGCTGAAAGAGCAAGCAGTGGTGCTTTAGGATTCAAAAGTGGCAGAGTGCTAACCTTGAACTGTAGAGCTAAGGGACAACACTCAGGCCCTGAGTTCAAGTCCAGCAACCAACTAAGAGAAATGCCAATGAGGCATTTTTCCCAGTGTGGAGAAGACACTTCTGGGACGAAAGCAATGGAGGAGCATCCAGAGACTGTAAGCCACTGCTTGGATTGCAGAAATAATGTCAGGTCCTAGAGTCATTAGTGTGTGGCCCTTCAAAAATTGGTCAGAGCCAGAAGGTAATGGAAAGATAGATTGTAAGCATGCCTAATGTCTATGACTATCTACCTTGTAAGCGCCAGGAACTTGTCGGTCATCTGTGATAGTACTAAAAATCTAAGGTTGTGAAATATGGAGGATAGTTTGGATCCCAACACTTGTATGTGCCAAAAGCTCTAATTGGCAGTAACTTTTGAGCTGAAACCAGCTACATGAAATTCATTTGCTCAGGAAAAATGTTTGTAAACCTGAAAGTGTGTTTCTATTGATATCTGTCTGAAGGGCTGCATAGTTAACTCTCACATTGTTAGGATTACTAGAGATCACATTCCTAAACCATCCAGAAAGATGCTTTAACAAACCAGAGTCCTAAATAAGCTCCACTGTTGTAGCCAGAAAAAAAGTTCTGTGCATTTGTAAAAAGTTAAAATATTGTTCTTAATGACATTTAACCCTGGTAACCTCTTTGTAAAATGGGCTAAGGTTATAGGTTCCTGGCTAGTAGGATCAACAACCCTGAATCAGCTTAAAGAAATGACAGAAGATGAATCTTCACCCATCTTCCCCGTTGAAGAACAAGGGACCAGAGTCACCTTTTTAAAAATGTTGTAAAATTGACAGAAGGAAAAGGCATGGGAAAAAAGAGTACAAACCTGAGCCCTCTATTTCTGCCTAGGAAATCCTAGATTTATTAAAAACTGTAGTATAAACAGTTGTTATCTTGGTAAATTGTCCTGGATTATTGTCTAAATAGTCTTAAAAACTAGTGGGGTCACAGACTGCCAAGCCTATGCAATGTATCCTTAACCAGTCTGTGTATGAATTGGCAGCCCAGCACAAGGTGTGACAGTCCCTTGGAGCCACTAAGAGACCATGCTACTGCAGGATAAAGCTCAAAAACAGCCTGGCAGTCACCTGGAGGAAATCTCATCATCACCTAGTCCAACTCCACAGTGGTAGATGTCGACTGAACTCCTGCCTGATTCCATCATTTGAGAGTGCTTCCCGGTTGAAAGCTGCTAAAATTAAGCTCTTGTGGGACATTGTTTTGGTGATATCCAGTAACCCTTTCTAATCCCCCAGTGGATATTGGGGGCAAGGATATCACTGTCTTGCCTTAGACACTTCAGGGTCACACCTAGTTTGGCTCTCGTATGCTAATAACCTGTTTCCTCCTATGTGTGTTTTAAAGATAAAGGAGAGATTTTTTAATCAGTGGAAGTAGTAAGAGGAATGAGACACAGACCTAATCTTAGCCTTAAAATCTAGCAAGCTTTTCATCCCACTAGTGCATTGAGGCTTTCTGAGATAACTTGGTTCCACAAGTCAAAGGAAAAATGGGCAGTTTTAAACTCTAGCCACAAAAAGCTTATGGAATTTTAAAGAACAAGAGGGTAGTAAAGAAAGCCTTAAGAAATGAATTGGGGAAAAATTGGTATCTTCTGGATAAGAAAGGACTTAAAAAGTACTGATCATCTTAAAATGTTTGTAAAGAAGACAAACCTCAGAAAGTTTAAGTATGTAGCAAATAGTATGAGTATGTCTTAAAATTGGAGCTTAGAAGTACAGTTGGTATAAAATTATGTTAGCTGTGACATATGGAGTCAGGATTGCTGGAAGAAAATATTAGGGCCTTTGATACGGTTAATTTTGTTACTCACAATTGGACCTTGTAGACTGGTGTCCTTTGTAAAAGAGAGAATCAGCACAATCCATCTATTGATTCTGAGAACCCTATACCAAACTGTATATATAGAAGATTGTGCCAATTAGGGTACCATGATTGGACCCTGATGCTTTAGAAGAGGAGAGAATGAAGAGCCAAGGTAAATCCAATTTAAGATTAACGCCACCATCTTGTGCTAAGCTGTCCTCAGAGTAACCAAGAGAGAGAGAAAAAAAAACACAGGTTGCCACCAACCCTGCCCACCCTTAAGAAAGCAGAACAGTTACCCAAGTGTTCCAGGAACAGAACATACCAATAGTTCAGAAAAAAGACAGTGCAGTTAGGGTGGCCTCAAACCAATCATGTAACTGCTTGTGTGGAAATTTCCTAAACTTGTTTTTTCAATATTATAAAAGATGTGCTGGTTTTGTGCTTGGGGTCTCTTACCCTCACCAGTTACCTAGAGCATGGAGGAACAAGCTTGAGTATGAAAATAAAGGACTCTTTTGCTTTTCACATTGGTAGTGGTCTCTGATGGTCTTTCGGAGGTCCCATGACCTTACAACAGGGCTCGATACAAAATGTCCCTGTCCAGAGAATTAAATGATGGCATTTATATCTAAAAGGATTTGGGGTCATTATTAAAATCTAACACATGCTGAGGTTTTTATTTGTACCTCTCTCCCTTTCTTTCTTCCTCCCTTTCTTTCTTCCTCCCTTTCTTTCTTTTCTTTTCCTCCTTCCTTCCTTCCTTCTTTCCTTCCTTCCTTCCTTCCTTCTTATCCTCCTTCCTTCCTTCCCTCCTTCCTCCCCTTCTCTCCTCCCCCTTCTCTACTTTCTTTTATTTCTCTCTTTTCTCTTTTTATCTTTCTTCTCTTTTCGTTCTTCTTTTAGAAAATGAGTATGAATTTAGATATTTTTTTTGCAGAACAAGTATTCTACCATTAGAACAATCCTTTTCAATTTAGTTACTTTGCTCATAGGTTATCAATTTTGCTGAGCGCTGAACAGAGGCTAAGATCCTCACATCTATCTGCCAAGTAGCTGGGATCACAAATGCATTCCAACATGCCAGGCTTTAGGATGATATGAAAACCTTGTTACTTTTCTTGCACACTGGTTCTAAACTGTGATACTCTCAAATTCTACCTCTTTAGATAGTTATGTGAGCTCCAATAACCTGCCCTCAGTATAGATTGTCTAAATGAATGATTGAAGGCAATTTCACTTTAATCTATTTTTTACCAGTCCAGGAGCTGTTATAATTTTATTTCTAGACAACTTTTGTGTATATGTGCACATTAGATTTAAAATATTGCTTTCCTCCCTTTTTCCTTTTTTATTTTTCATGGTCATGGGGCTTGAACTCGGGGCCTAGGCACTGTCTCTAAGCTGTTTAGATCAAGGCTAGCACTTTACCACTTGAGCCACAGTGCCACTTCCGGTTTTCTGGTGGTTAATTGGAGGTAAGGACGTCACGGATTTCCTGCCAGAGCTAGCTATGAACTACAATCCTCAGATCTTAGCTCCTGAGTAGCTAGGATTACAGGCATGAGCCACTGGCTCCCAGCTAAAATGTTACTTATTTCAATTTCTATGATTTAGTTGAGGGAGTAGCATGGGTGTGTAGAAAGGTAACTTTCATGTCATCTCTCTAAATAATTTCAGAATTTTATTTTCATAATATTTATTGCAGGGAATAATAACAAAAGCTCCCAAAGTAACAGAATGATCCTTCATTTTCTCCTTTCCATAGATATTATTGGAAGAAATGAGTGAGACCTAAGTCTAAGAAAATATGTACTTGAAATTATAAAATTTTTTTTGATAACACATAAAGAGCCAGATTACACAACGTGTTTTTCATTTTATAAAGAAAGGAATGTTATAAAAGTGTATTTATTGGCTGGATTTTTCATCTAAAAAAGAAAAAAAACAATATCATAAAAAAGCTGAAGGGGATCAGCAAACATGTAAGTGTTATATAGTATTGGAGACTTTAAGACATGAATTTATTCAGGTAAAATAATTATTTGGGAAAGGTATATGCTCACTAAATTTATTCATTTTAAATTTTATTTGATTTACATGCAACTTAATATATAAATACATACATGTGTATATTTAGTGTATATTATATATATATATATATATATATATATATATATATATATGTCAGTAGTATCTGTTCAGTGAACTGTATGGTTAGGTAATTTCATCATGCCAAGCTCATCAAAATGATGGACTTCCATAAACCTTAACCACCCAGCACAGCACTGCACATGCAAACTTAAGCATTCACCATTGTAAGCCAGACCTATGCTTTACCAAAGCTTTGTATATAGTATGTTATTTTCTCATTTAGCCTTGACACAAAATGTATTTGCTCCTAGAATTATATGATGATATTATAACTACAATGATTTAGTGTAAATTTTTACATTGAACACATGCTCAGTGTGAGTTGTTCTTTCTTTCCTTTTCTTATTTTATCTTTTGGAAGTTGATTTGAGTTTTGATGTTGTGTTTGCCAGACAGATACTCCACCACTGGAGTCCTTCCACCAATCCTTTCTTGTTTAAGTTACATTACTCATAGAGTAGCAACTTTTGCACCAAGCCGAAAAAGCAAGGATCATGATTACATTCCAATATCCCTACCTAGTAGGATGATATGGGTGATACTTTCCTTCTGAGACTGATTCAGAATTATGATCCTCTCAAATTCTACCACCTTAGTTAATAGTGTGTGCTCCAGTTCTGCCTACCTCTAGAAGATATGCTAAAAATAAATGATTACAGGTAATTTGGGTTAATCATTGTCTAATATAGGTGATTTGTTATTAAAATGTAGGGTAAGTTTGAAAGTATAATCACATTAGTCAGATATTTTGCTAAGTAATTTTGTTTTACATTGAAAACACGTCTCGACCAGAATTAAGGACTTATTTTGCTGTCTGTCAACTTGTATGTAACTTGGGAAACTGCGTGTTTTCCATGTGTGATAAAGAACTTTGAATGGTCTGATGTGCTGTTTCACATTGGCTCACATCTATAATCATGGTTAGTAGTCAGAAATAAATAGATCACAATTTGAACATAGCCTAACCAAAAATTTAGGAAGTCCCAATCTCAACAAACTAGTGGATCATTTTGAATCATGCCATTAATCTCAGCACGACAAGAGGATAAGTCTCTGCTCAATACCTGTGTCACGTAGGTAACTGGTTCACTTGGAAGCAGTCACCTCTCCTGATGCAGAAACTGGGCTGAGATTTCGCCAAGAGGAGGGAGGAGTCTGCCTCACCTTCCCAGGGTGGACCTGACAGAATGCAGTGAACGTGCTTGCTTTCTTCCTCCAAATGGCTTAAGATGCCATGCTGCTGTGTTCCTTATTTGATTCCAGTGACCAGTGGAAGAGGTGTAATGAAACATGAAATTAAATGTCACAATGGCCAAGTGAGCTGCTCTTCCCAGCTTCTGAGTTCAACTCACCAAGTGTTCATTATTTGAGAGTTGAGAATACTGAGGTAGGGGATAGAGAGAGGGAGAGTGAATGAGAGGAGAGATTGATAGAGAGAGGGAGAGCGGGAGAGAGAAAAGAAAAGAAGGAAGAAGGAAGGAAAGAAGGAAGGAAGGAAAGAAAGAAAGAAAGAAAGAAAGAAAGAAAGAAAGAAAGAAAGAAAGAAAGAAAGAAAGAAAGAAAGAAAGAAAGAAAGAAAGAAGGAAGGAAGGAAGGATGGAAGGAAAGAAAATGACTGAGAATGAATGTTTTGGAGTTAGGAGTCACAACGCAGAGTTACTACTTGTATTTGGTATTAGGTCTGCCCCAGCCATGCCGACCCTATGCAGACACCCTCCTCTTCTTAGCTAAGTTTCCACCCTTTATGTGTTACCTAGGTATCTGGCACACCTGGAGGCAGCCACCTCCCCCTCCTGCTAAGTCACAACCTGGTCAGCCACTGGTCACACTTTCTATCTGACCATAAGAGAGTCCCAGGCACAGAGGTCACATCCAGATCCAGTGTGGCCAGACATTTCCCCCACCTGGCCATACCTCATCCAGTCCTTGGCCTAGATACATCCTGGGCCTAGGTTGGGTCACCCCATTTTTTTACATGCCTCTTCACCATGTATGTCATGGGCAGCAGTTCAGTTAATAAACCTGACAATACCATGTGTTGTTTTCTTCATTGGCTACCTAATGAAACTTATCTAATTAATATACCTTACATTTCAGATTTTCTAGTTATGAATCCATGGATATTTTTCTGATATATGTGAGTTCAGTATATACAAAACATATGTACTAGCTCATCATATAACAGAATAATTCTGCCTGGAATCTTTTTTTTTCAATTTTTTAATTGTGAAAATAACGTACAGAGAAGTTAAAATTACATGAGCAAGGTAATGAGTACATTTATTATGAAATATTGTTGCCTCCTCCTTTATTTCCCCTTCCTATCCCTTCCCATCTCCCACCTCCCCCGCCAAAGTTGTAAAGTTCGTTTTTTGACATAATGTGTTGTACATCTCATGTTGCAATGGGCCCATCTGTATACCTACTTATACAATATGTTTTTTCCCTTCCCCTCCACAAAGTATACCATCTGAATCTTTAATAGCAGCCTAATTAACCTTAAAGTCTATTGTTTTTACTTTGCATTGTTTTGTTTTTTGCTTAATCAAAGATTTAGTGGGACAAGCTGAAAAGATCTTTGCCTTCATATTTTCTAATCACCCTTGGCTACAACCTGTGTGTTACCAGCTCAGATGATTGGACTTTGAAATTCTGGAAAGCAGATGCACATCATAAGGCCCCATGCCTTTGGGATTTCTCAGATTCCTTTTTCAATGTAATTGTCACTAAGGTGTGTAAAGTGAGGTTACCATTTTACAATTCATGTAACATACACATTTTTCTTGTAGACAATGCCATTCTTTCCTGAGCTTTCTCCCAGTTTCTCTTTTTTGTTGTTGATTGTTTTTGTTTTTGTGCCTGAACTTCAGCTTGAACTCAGGATTGGGTGCTGCCCCTGAGATTTTGTAATCAAGGCTACTCTACCTCTAGAGTCTCAGCTTCCTTTATGGCTTTTGTGTGGCTAATTGGAGAGAAGAGTATTACAGATTTTCTCACTCCAGATGGTATTGTAATGTGATCATCAGCCTCCAGAGTAGCTAGGATTATAGGTCTGAGTCCCCATTGTCCAGCTACTAAAGTGTTGGTTTCATGCTTCCCTAGTTGTGTTATAATTTTCCTCGACTCTTGGCACTAATACTACATATTGCCTGGCGCAAATCTGAATTGGTGGAATATGCTTGTATTTTCAGGAAGGTAGGAATAGGAAACTATAGACCATAGGGATATATAAGCTAAACAATTCACTTGGAACATGGCATAAAGACAAGTAAGTTTATTGCCATTTGACTGTGTCCCGTCTTTACTGTTAATTCTCCATGGCCTTTGAATGATGTTAGACATATCCAAATGGCCATTGGCAGAAATAAGGTTTCTCATCCTAAAACAAAACAAAATCAACCAAAAAATACTACGTATGAACAAGTTTACACTCCCACCAACACTAAGGTTCCCTTCTGTCCACATCCCCTCCAGCATCTGTTGTTGTTAGATTTCTTGATTATAGCCATTCTAACTGGGGTAAGGTGGTATCTCAATGTTGTTTTGATTTGCATTTCTTTTATGGCTAGGGAGGTTGAGCATTTCTTCATGTGTCTATTGGCCATCCTTTCTTCTTCAGAGAAGTTTCTCTTCAAGTCTTTAGCCCACTTATTTATTGGGCAGTTATTTGAGGATTTGTTGTTGGGGGATTTAATTTTTTTAGTTCCAAGTATATTTTGGATATGAGACCCTTGTCTGTTGTATGGCTAGTGAAGATCTTCTCCCAATCTGTGGGCTTTCTATTGACCTTGCTAGCTATGTCCTTTGCCATGCAGAAGCTCTGCAACTTCCTGCAATCCCATTTGTCCAACCTTTTTTTGATTTGTTGTGTTTCCGGTTCCCTATTAAGACAATTTTGGCATGCTTCAAGGAGGCCTAGGGATTCTCCTATTCCATCCGGTAATGTTTTCAGTGTGTATGCTTTGACTCCGAGGTCTTGATCCATTTGGAGTTGATTCTGGTGCAGGGTGATATATAAGGATCTAGTTTTAGTTTTCTACAAGTAGTTAACCAATTTTGCCAGCACCACTTACTGAAGAGGCTGTCTTTCTTCCATTCTAATATTTGGTGGGAGTGTAAACTTATTCAACCACTTTGGAAAACAGTATGGAGGTTCCTCAAAAACTTCACATAGAGCTCCCCTATGACCCAGCAATCACACTTTTGGGCATTTACCCAAATGTTTACAAAGAAGACCACACTAAAGCTACCAGCACAACTATGTTTATTACAGCATTATTTAGCATAGCTAAGATATGGAAGGAACCCAGATGCCCCTCAGTAGATGAATGGATCAAGAAAATGTGGTATATATACACAATGGAATTCTATGCCTCAATCAGAAATAATGACATTTCCCCATTTGTTAGGAAATGGAAAGACTTGGGAAAAATTATATTAAGTGATGTAAGCCAAGCCCAAAGAAACATATGTCCCATGGTGTCCCTTAATTGCAATATCTAGTATATGTATGAGTCAAGCAGGAAAGGTCAGCTAATATGATGTTAGGAAAATGAACCCTAAGATATGTATTTAAATGTTTTTTTCTTTCATGCATTTGTTTCTAACTCATTTATAAGATTATTTCTTTGTAGCTTTGTATGTTCCTCCCCCACAGTATAACTCCTCCTTTCACTATATTTGATGTCGGTATAATTTGTGGAGGAGATGGCGAAAACAAGTCGTTTAAGGATACAGGTTGAACCGATGCAACTATGAGAAGTACAAGTCGTCATGTCAAAAACGAACTTTACAACTTTGTTGCGGGGGGAAGATTGGGTTGGGGGAGGCTGGGAAGGGATGTGAATGGTAAACAAAGGAGGAGGCTGCAATCCTTGATAAGAAATGTACTCATTATCTTTCCCATGTAATTGTAACCCCTCTGTACAGTATGTTCACAAAAAAATAAAATTAAAATTAAAAAAATAAACTAACTAACTAACTAAATAAATAAATAAAATACTTCACAACATAAAAAAATACTACATATGAGTCCAGCAATTTCCTCTAATTAGAGACCAGGCTGCCCCAGTTTATGAAAAAATGTACTTTATTCAAGTGCTGCTACTTTTGCTGACTACAAATATAATTAAATCTGTAATAGTCTGTAGAATTGTATACCACAGCTGTCATTTTAATTCACAAGAAATTCAGACATTAAAATGTTTATTTTTTTGTCAGTTTTGAGGCTTGAACTCAGGGCCTGAGCACAATCCCTGAGACTTGTGCTCAAGTTACTTAACACTCTACCTATTGAGCCACAGAACCAGTTCTGTTCTTTTGAGTTAATTGTACATAAGAGTCTTATGGGGTCTGTTCTTCCTTGGTTGACTTTGAACTGTGATCCTCAGACCTCAGCCTCATAAGTAGGTGGGATTACAGGCATGAGACCCTGGCACCTGGCATCAAATAGTCATTTTTAAAATAATGAACTGCTTGGTGCCTTTGGATCACATATATAATCATAGAAACAGTTAAGATTACAGGTATGAGGAACAAACACGAGTGTGTTGTTCATGATGGTTTTTATTGGCATGTTTCAATATTATTTGTTATACTACAATGCTCTTATTTTTATTTTAACCTAGGTAGGGGTGATAGGTGCTAGCCAGTGTTGAGATGGAGCCATGTGGAAATTCTTGCCTAGAATGGCATGGAAATGAAATTCTCCTGCTCTCAGCTCCCCATGGACCTGGGATGATATACGTATTCTATCATGCATAGCTAGGGTTGGGGAGCATTGCAGGTAAAACTTCACTGGTTTGGAACTGATGTCCCAAATATCTAGCTTTACAGGTAAAATCTTGTTGTATTCCATTTCACTTTGAAGTAGTGTATGTACATACTTACAGAGTACAGTGAGAACACACTACATGTTTAATATATAGAATAGTCAATATAATTAGCACGTTTATCTCCTAAAACAATTAAACTAATGTATTTTGGTAACCTCCTGACTCTGCTAGTTATTTTGGAGCATACCATAAACCTGAATACATTGATAATATGCACTAGAAGATTGGAAGTTGATAGAGAGAGACAAGTTAGACTATGTGTACTAAATATATATTCATCTATTTCTGCTCTGAAGAACATTATCATATATTCACCATAACAATACCTCCATATATTCACTATGGCAATAATTTTCCTGCAGTGTAGAATTTTCCATTTCATAATCTGCCATCTTTTATCTTTTTTTACATTCTCTTTATAAGTATAAATATTTTCCTGTTTCTTATAATGTTTTGAAATTATTATAAGATGGAATTAAAAAAATTGTAGAGTCTACTAAAATTATCTTTTGGTTTGATTTTGTGATGCCAAATCATTAACACCAAGGTTTCCTGAAACCTATGCTAGCAGACTATATCACTAAATTGTATTCTAATTACATCTTATTATTGTATTTTGATATAGGACGTTGCTGTTGCTGTTTTATGATATAGAGTGTTGTGAAGCTGGAATGAAACTTGCAACCTCACAGCCTCCAGTAACAATGCTTTATCATCAGGTTCTGGAGGCTCATAATTATAACTCTAGCTAATCAGGAGGTTGAGACCTGAGGTATAGTTCAGATAACCTGACCAGGAAATTTTATGAGCCTCTCTAGTTCACTACAAAAAACTTGAAGTGGAACTGTGGTACAATTGGTAGAGCATTACAGTCAAGGGAAAGATACCTCAGGATTGTCATAGAGCCCCTGAGTTCAAGTCCTAAAACACACATATGCACAGACACACATTCACACACATACACACACACTCCCCACACATGAGCACACACAGAATCGCAGGCAAGGTTGTATCTTAAATTCTTATCCAGAGATTGGACAGCAGCCCACTTATTTGTAAAAGTTTTTCTTGATTATTTTGAAAGATGACTATAGTTTATGGGACACAGTTGACAAGACTTTAGTGAGGAAAATTTCATAAATGACTAGCTTATAAAAAGAACAGAAGCACAGTTTTTATCTTTAAATCTAACATTTCTTCAACTATAGTATTTTTAAATAATAATCATTGAATTATGAGAGGACAATGCAGCACCTTTTCCCTTCTCCACTTCCCCTCTGTCATAAAATGTGACAAACGTATCAAAAATAACCTTTTACAAGAATGTACACCTGTAAAAATGTCTGGCTATATGTTTAAGGTTTGTTTTTCAATACTTGTATGATTTTCCCACCTCTAAGTACTTGCGTTTTTTTTTTTTAGGTAGGTAAAAAGTGAGCTGTATTTTTTCTTTCTTTCTTTCTTTCTTTCTTTCTTTCTTCTTTCTTTCTTTCTTTTTTCTTTCTCTTTCTTTCTTTCTTTCTTTCTTTCTTTCTTCTTTCTTTCTTTCTTTCTGACTTTCTTTCTTTCTTTCTTTCTTTCTTCTTTCTTTCTCTTTCTTTCTTTCTGGCTTTCTTTCTTTCTTTCTTTCTTTCTTTCTTCTTTCTTTATTTCTTTTTTCTTTCTCTTTCTTTCTTTCTTTCTTTCTTTCTTTCTTTCTTTCTTTCTTTCTTTCTTTCCTTCTTTCTTTCTTTCTTTCTTTCTTTCTTTCTTTCTTTCTTTCTTTCTTTCTTTCTTTCTTTCTTTCTTTCTTTCTTTCTTTCTTTCTTTCTTTTTCTTTTTATTGTGAGAATACCATACAGAGGAATGACAATTACATAGGCAAGATAACGAGTACAGTTCTTATCAAGAATTGTTGCCTCCTCTTTGTTTTCCCTTCCCATCCGTACCCATACTCCCCCCACCTCTCCCCACTCGATCCTCTCCACCCACACACAACAAAGTGGTAAAGTTCGGGTATATATACACTATGGAATTCTACGCCTCCATCAGAAAGCATCACATTGCCCCATTTGTTAGGAAATGGAAAGACTTGGAAAAAAATATATTAAGTAAAGGAAGCCAGGCCAAAAAAAACTTAGGTCCCATGGTGTCCCTTATTTGCAATAACTAGTATAAGCAGAAAAGGTCATATAAGTTGATGTTTTTTTTCTTTCATGCAATTGTTTCTAACATTTATATTATAATTTCTATTTTGCTTTGTATGTCCCTCCCGCACTGTTTAACCCTGCTTTCACTGTATTTGATGTGTGTATAATTTGTGGAGGGAAAGGTAAAAAAATCATTTAACTAGGGATACAGGTGGACCCATTGCCACAATGAGATGTACAAGTACTTGCTTTTTTTCCACATGACTGCACACAGGGGCTTTAAGAGCAACAGAAGATTAGGAAACAAAAACCTAACAATGTCCTAGGAAGTAGATGTCAAAAATAGATGCAAGAAGCACATGGCAGGCTGAGAGGGCCCTGAGAGCAAAATGATTTGGGCAGGATGAGAGGAATAGTGACAAATAAGACATGGATCTCACCTAGGAAGTGTTCCTTGAGACTGAGACCATGCTGTTTCCTAGACCTAGTTGAGGATGTTGTGATTTGACAATGTCCACATGTGTTTAGAGTGATGTGGGAGGGGATATTTCAGCCTCCAGTTTGTCTTTGTGATGGTCTTATGTGAGCAATCCGTTTAGATCATTGAGATCTGAGAGATCACACTACTTCCCTCAAAATAAAATAGAATATGAAACTCTGAGGGCCAGGCAAATGTAACTGACATTCAAATCAAGCCAGCTCACGTGGCCTGTGGTTCAGGAACAAGAAAGATGTTCCTGTATTATTTTCTTTTTTTATTTGTTTATTGTGAACCTACTGTACAGAGGGGTTAAAATTACATGGGCAAGACAGTGAGTACATTTCTTATCAAGCACTATAACCTCCTCCTTTGTTTACACTTCACATCCCTTCCCAGCCTCCCCCTGCCCCCCCATTTCCTCCCCCCACCAAAGCTGTGAAGTTCGTTTTTGACATGACAACTTGTACTTCTCATTGTTGCAATGGGTCCACCTGTATCCTAATTTAAACGACTTGTTTTTCCCCTTCCTCTCCACAAATTATACCGACATTAAATACAGTGAAAGCACGGGTTATACTGTGGGGGAGGGACATTCAAAGCAACAAAGAAATAATCGTATAAATGCGTGAGAAACAAATGCATGAAAGAAAAAAAACATTTAAGTTCAAGAGACTCAGATTTCAGGCATGAGAGGTGTGAGTGCCTCACTCAGACATTGGATCAGTGCCAAACCAGGAATCCAGTCTCAGGCCCTTTTAAAGGAATCACAAGGCAACTCAGGCCGGGTATAACTATGACAGGAAACTTATTTAATCTCATCCTAGTCCACAGTACAACCTTCTCTTGTGTCCTTTTATATGTGTATATTGAGAAAATATTTACTGTGTACATTTCAATCAACTCTATTACTCATTTTGAAGTATACTCCGATTTCCATGTTTCAAAGATCCATTCTTTTTACCATCTCTGTGTGACAAAGAGTCTGCTCAAACCCTAAATATGCCTTATAATATATGGAGCTTGGACTCAGGATTGTTGGAAATGCTGGTAATGGACCTGGTCCTGCCTACCAGAAAGTTGATCTCTTTTATGTTGGAAACTTCCTCCACCACTAAAGAGAGTGAGGGACAATGGAGAAGCTGCCAGAAATTCTGTTTAAAAAGTGTGTTCCTCATTCAAACCCAGGGCTGATGAGACACAGCTGGCAGATTATTGAAATATTTGGTACCTCTCTGAGACTGTTTCACTGGGGTCTTATCACAGGAGCTTAGCTTGAAACAAAGAGGTGCAATGTCAGACTAATTCCTTAGGACTGGGCTGCCAGAAGATTTCATTTGACTCAGAAGGTAGTGGAGACTTAGCAATTTGCTTGCTGAGAAACTAGGATTAAAGGAATGAGCCAGTGGCACCCAACACCCACCCTCACCTAGGAAATCACTATTTGGAGGGCTTTGAAAGAATATAGACAGAAAAAAGGGTGAAAGTTGAACTTGAATTTGGGGCCTGAGTACTCTACCATTTGAGCCCCAGGTATGGCCTTTGGCTGGTTAATTGAAGATGTGTCTTTAGAATTTTACCAACTAGAATTTCCATAAAATTGTGTAGATATATCACCAGTTTTTGGCTGTCATTTTTACATTACCATGTGGGACTTAGCTACTAACATGTGTGTCGTGTTCAGGAAAGGAGATTCATACAGTTAGCCTCTTTCTCTCCTCCCATTGGTACAGATTGTTCTACAGTAACTGAGAAGAAGATGAACAAGATGAAGAAGTGGATGTTGGTAAAAAGAGAACTTCTGTCCTTGCAACTGGGTATCTTGGAGGTTTCTGAATCAAAATCAACTTCCTTCTTTGCACACAAGTTAAGAGGTTCACCACGGGATTGAGGCTTGACACTTTAGTGGATAGCAGAATACACAGTTGTGGATTTGGTTGTAGTTTTGAACTCACATGGATGAAAAGGAGGGCTGTGTATAACAAGTCAGATCCAGTGGGGAAACAACATTCTCCTCCTATCACATGTGGAACTTTAGAGGATTGCATTTGAGAAATTCCTAGAAGTGGGTTGTGAGGAGCATCCTGCTTACAGGAGTCTTCCCATTTCCGCACATGCACGTCCCGCCAGAAAAACGCTCATAGTATAAGGTTCAGGATAGGAAGGGCAGGCTCACATTTTCCTTGTCACCAATCTGCCCACAGCATGGTTTGTTCCATCTTCCCTAGGTGGATGGACTTCTACCCTGATGATTTCTATGAGCACAAAAACTATGACACCCTGAAAGAACTTACACAGTATGTCAAGCTCAAGATGCCCCTTTCAGACTTGCTCTTCTGCTTACATATTCTTCTGTACCAGCTGGAGGAATGCATGACCTATGAGACCAAGAAAAAGGGGAAGAAGTCCTTGTTTAGATGCCTCAGAGCTGGTGAGTAGGGATGGAACCTGGGTCCCTAGGGATGGGCCTGATTGGTCAAGAGCCCTTAGTATTCCCCAGCTTTTGTTGTTGAGTTCTAATTTTATTCCCTTGTGGTCAGAGAGAATGCAAGGTATAACTTCAATGTTTCTGAATTTAGACAAGTTTGTTTTGTGGCCTAAAATGTGGTCTATTTTAGAAAACGTTCCATGTGTTGCTGAGAAAAACGTCTATTATGATGCTGCTGGGTGAAATGTTCGGTAGATGTCTGTTAAGTCTAGTTGATCTATGCAGCTGTTTAGATCTGTGGTTTCTCTGTTGAGTTTTTGCCGAGTTGATCTATCTATTGGGGAGAGTGGTGTGTTAAAATCCCCAACAATTAATGTCTTTGGATCTATATGGGATTTGAGGGAAAGTAGTGTTTCTTTGATAAATTTGGTGCTCCATTGTTTGGCGAATATATATTTAGAATTGTAATATCCTCCTGAAGGAGAGATCCATTAATTAGTATGTAGCGACCTTCTCTATCTCTTCTCACGAATTTTACTTTGAAGTCTATTTTATCTGATATTAGGATTGCAACTCCCGCCTGTTTATGGTGGCCGTTTGCTTGGTAGATTTTGTTCCAGCCTTTAACATTGAAAATGTCCAAACAGGTTTTGAATCCTGTGGAGATCCCACTGGTTCTGAACCCCACATGACATGTGATGCAGATTCACCTCCATATACCACCAAGGAAGAAGATCCAGAATATCTTCCATTCACACTCAAAATCCACCTATGTCGGCTCCAAACCAGTCAAAAAGACACGTCTTGGTGTGCAGGGTAAATGTGTGCTAATGGAAAATGACCCCAGTCTATGTTCAGGAAAAGCAGTAAGTAAGGTTTAAAATCCAGATTCAGTTGAGGAAAGGGAATCTTTCCTCACAAAATACCCAGACCCATCTGTACTCCTGTAGGAGATCTAATTTCCAATTGAGAAATTAGAATCTGTTCCTCCCTGGACTCAGGATGAAAAGCCTGACTGTAATGAGGAAGTCAATCCCTTTGAGGACTCTGAGGCAGAATCTCTGCCTGCAGGCAACTTAGAGGCCAATCTTGATTTAGAGATTCGTTTCCCCCTTCCTGGGAAAACCTTTATTTTTCTTTTTGTTCTGATTTTTGTAAAATGTTCATTCTATTTATTTTTCTAACTTTATTAAAATGTCAATGTTTTTTATTTATTCTAGATTCATGAATCCTAAATATATTTCTTTTTAAGCCTACAATCTGGAGCATCGTGCATATGTGTTCTGTTGGGGGAAAACACAGAGTGAAACAGGGCTGTACTAGAGAGCCTACTGCATATAAAGGGAACTGTTAAATGTACAGGGAACTGAAAAAAAGCCAGGCCATGCCTGCATGGGGTGATAAGGTGGCTAGAAAAGGTCTAGGACAGCAGATAAGATGTCCTAGAAAGCTATTCTTTCAATTGGGACAAATGCCACAATTCTTATAGTAGTATGTGGGACACTCTTCCAACAGTTAGTTCAAATCTGTATGCATATTTATTGTGCTTTGGGTAAATATGGAAGAAAAATTTGGCTCCAATAATATAAAAAAATCTACTTAGGGCTGAAAATATTTGACAAAATATATAGGAAATATGTATACTGGAAAGTAAAAGCCATCATCAATAAAAGAAAGAAAGCTTACATACATGAACAAACACAAAATCAGGAAGAAAAATAACACAGTTAAATCAGTTATATGTAAATACATGTTATATTTTTAGGTTATATATGGTATAATATATAATATAAGAGATTGAATATGATTTTTCAAACGGCAAAGACATTTATATTTTTAGTCTTGAGTATTTATTACACAAAACATTAGTGTAAAATGTTATTGGGGAAAGTAGTGCTATAATCTGATCATAATTATATGAATATATATTTGTGTGTTTCTAGATCTAACACTAATTATAAATAGAAGAATAAACATATACATATATTTGTATACATCTGTATATGGAGTGAATATTATGAAACTGACTACACTATGTATAAAAAAGCAGCTATGAGTTGAGTCCATGAGACTCAGGCCTGTAATCCTAGGGATGTGGAAAGAAGGGTTCTGAGTTTTAGTCTCTCTTACCCCCATGGCCTTAGATTTTCAAAGAAGGCCTGGGCCCTTGAGTGTAGCAAAAAGACACATATGCAGTAGGATCACACTCCATTACCACAGAGGAAATCAGTTTAAATCAGCCTCTTATAACACTCTGCTCAGTCCTGGTACCAAGATGGCCATCTGTAGAACATCAGATGGAAACTTAGCATTACCTCCAAAAGGGTCTAAAATGAGCCTTCTGAACTATAGTCTCTGACTAAACTTAATTTAACATTATTTCACTTCCAAGCTGCAAACGCATAGAAATATGACAAAGGCTCAAGAGAGATGGACAAAGACTTACAAATACATAAAATTATATACTCTGTTTCAGTAATTCAATGACAACTCATAAAACCATGCCTTGAAATTTTCTTTTTTTTAATTGTGAAAATACTGTACAGAAGGATTACAATTACATGGGCAAGATTGTAAGTACATTTCTTATCAAGCATTGTAGCCTCCTCCTTTGTTTACCTTTCCCATCACTTCCCCGCCTCCCCCTGACCACCCACCCAATCCTCCCCCCCCCACCAAAGTTGTAAAGTTCGTTTTCGACTTGACAACTTGTACTTCTCATTGTTGCAACGGGTCCACTTGTATCCTTATTTAAATAATTGTTTTTCCCCTGCCCCTCCGCAAATTATACTGACATCAAATACAGTGAAGCAGGGGTTATACTGTGAGGGAGGGACATACAAAGCAACAAAGAGATAATCTTATAAATGCATTAGAAACAAATGCATGAAAGAAAAAAAAAACTTTTAAATACATTTCTTAGGGTTCATTTTCCTAACTTCACTTATCTGACCTTTTCTGCTTGACTCATACATGTACTAGATATTGCAAATAAGGGAAACCATGGGACCTATGTTTCTGTGGGCTTGGCTCACTTCACTTAATATAATTTTTTCCAAGGCTTTCCATTTCCTAACAAATGGAGCAATGTCATTCTTTCTGACGAAGGGTTATGATTCCATTGTGTATATATATCACATTTTCTTGATCCATTCATCTACTGAGGGGCATCTGGGTTGGTTCCATATCATAGCTATGGTAAATAATGCTGCAATAAACATAGTTGTGCTGGTAACATTCTTGTAGTTTTGTTTGTGAACATTTGGTTAAATGCCCCAAAGTGGGATTGCTGGATCATAGGGGAGCTCTATGTGGAGTCTTTTGAGGAAACTCCATACTACTTTCCAAAGTGGTTGTAGAAGTTTAAACTCCTACCAACAATGCATTAAGATTCCCTTCTGGCCACATGCTCTCCAGCATCTTTTTTTATTAGAGTTCTTGATTCTAGCCATTCTATCTGGGGTGAAGTGGTATCTCAATGTTGATTTGATTTGCATTTCTTTTATGGCTAGAGAGGTTTAGCATTTCTTCATGTGTCTATTGGCCATCCTTCTTTCTTCTTTAGAGAAATTTCTCTTTAAGTCTTTAGCTCACTTATTTATTGGGCAGTTTTTTCTTTGAAGGTTTGTTGTTGGAGGGTTTAATTTTTTGAGTTGCAGGTATATTTTAGATATGAGACCCTTGTCTGTTGTATGGCTAGTGAAGACCTTCTCCCAATCCATGTGCTTTCTATAGATCTTGCTATCTATGTCCTTTGGTCAACCCTTCTTAGATTTATTGTGCTTGTGGGTATCTATTAAGAAAATTTCGGCCTGTCTTTGGATCTATGTGGGATTTGAGGGTAAGTAGTGTTTCTTGGATAAATTTGGGTGCTCCATTTTTTGGCGAATAGATATTTAGAATTGTAATATCTTCCTGAATGAGAGATCACTTAATGAGTATGTGGTGACCTTCATTATCTTTTCTCACTAATTTTAATTTGAAGTCTATTTTATCTGATATTAGGATTGTAACTCCCGCCTGGTTATAGGGGCCATTTGCTTGGTAGATTTTGTTTCAACCTTTCACATTGAAAATGTTTTTGTTTTTACGGGCAAGATGTGGCTCCTGAAAGAAGCAGATAGAAGGATGTTGCTTTTTAATCCAAGTAGAGAGTCTATGTCATTTAATTGGAAACTTAAGTCCGTTAATGTTGAGAGATAGGACTGAGGTATTTGGGAGTTGCTGCCATTTTATCCACCTTCTTGGGGGCTGCAGCAACTTGTTTCTTCCTATGGTTCGTGGATTCTCAGTTTGGGTGTGGTTCCTTGACTTTTATTGTGATCTAGTTGGTTATGAAGGAGAGTTTATCTGGGTACAGTATTCTTGGTTGATAGTTGTTTGTCTTTAGGGCATGGCATACATCATTCTAGGCTCTTCTGGCATTAATTGTTTCTGCTGAGGAATCTGAGGTGATTCTAATTGGTTTCCCTTTATCGGTGATTGAGCTTTTCTCCTTGACAGCTATAAGGAACTTTTCTTTGGTCTGAATTGATCGTGTATAGATTATAATGTGACAGTGGCATGTCCTATCCTGGTCTGGTCTATTTGGTGTTCTAAAAGCTTCTTGTATCTGAATAGACCCATCTTTTTGCATGTTTGGGAAGATCTCTGCTAGGATCCGGTTAAACAAATTTCCTAGACCATTAACTTCTGTCTCTACAACCATTAACCTCAGATAAGGCCTTTTGATGTTGTCTTCCAAGTGTTGAATAGCTCTATCATATTTCTTGGACTTGTCTTGGATGGTTGTATGTTCTTTCTCTATAATAACTAGGCTTACTTCAATCCCTGAAATTCGATCTTCAGCATGGACTAACCTATGATCAAGTCTTTCTACTTTGTTTTTTATTTCTTTTCCTTCTAGTTGGTCGGCTTTGATGGCTTCAGATTCTTTTTTGGAGCTTTGTTTTAGATCTTGTATGGACTTCTTTAATTCCTTAATTTGGTGGCAGTATTTATCCTCAAATCATTTAGTTGATTAGTTATGGTTTCCTTGGACTCCCATTCCTTCTGTTGGGTTATGTTCAGAATTCCATTTTGTGGCCTTCCTGACTTGTTTGAGCTCTCTGTTTATGGATTCCTTGAATGCCTTTAGTGATCTTTCTGTATTCTCAGCCCCTCTTTCAATTCTTCTATTACTCTTGTACTAGCTTCTTCATATTCACGCAGTTCCTGTAGTTCTCTTTGAGTGTTTTCAGCCTGCTCACGCCATTCATGACTTTCTCTTTGACTGATCCCAGCCTGCTCACGCAATTCCTTTATTACTCTTTAAGTGTTCTGAAGCTACTCTCACAATTCATGTATCAATCTTTGAGTAGCTTCCTCACACTCATGATATTCTTTGTTTTGCCACCTCTCTCTCCCTATCACGCTAATACAGAGTCCTTTGCAGGTTTTCAATGTTTTCATTTACCATGTTTACCAGTAGTATTTGTGGAGCTTTTTGGAACTCCTGTATGGATTATTCGTTATCTTTTTTGTCCCCTGATTATTATGAGTGGGAGTTGAGATACCTGGACTTGCCATTTTTATTGTGTTTTTCCAGATTGCTCTGCCCATTTGGGATGAAAATAAACCAGGTTTGTGCTAGCACATTATTTATGGCAAGCATCAACCAAAGTCTGTAGTTGCACAGTCAAAAGTCTGCAGATACAATATAATTCAATAGATATATCTATTCAACAGCAAACAACTAAGTATTAATGGGCTACGGACAGCAAAGAAGTTGACAAACAGAAATTATTAGGTTTAGGGAGAGACGTGGGTAAAAATAGGAATAGAGGGATGTGGAAAGGCAGAAGGAGAGTTAACTAAGTCCTAATCTCAAAGCAGGAAATAGGTTGGATAGAATGATAGTAGAGAGAGAAAAAAAAGAAGAAAGAGATAGAAAAAAGACAAGAAAAAACAGAAAACAAACATTAAAAATTAAGAAGTGCAACATTTAAAAATTATGCAAATTGAAGACATAATATTCAGAGAAGAACGTGGATAGAATAAGAGAACAGGTGGGATAGAATGGAGATGTGGAAAACTTAAAAATAAGAATGCTAAAAATATTATATAGATATTAAGAAGTAGTACTGCTATTAAGGAAGTTAAGTCTAAGCAGTTTTAAACTGAGTAATAAATACCTGGATTAAGTGTGTACACAATGGGCCTAAAGTCAAATAATCAACTACGGGTATATCTGAGGATGAGCACAGCAAATAAGTCATGCAAAGAATGAAAGAGAAGAAAACATGAAACGAACGAGAAGGAAAGAAAAAAAGGATCAAATGGTCACTAGAGCTAAACAAAAAAGTTTATTTTAAAAGAAAAAAGGAGAGAGTTCTGGGAAGATGACGTAGGAGGATCTGGAGGCAAAACCAGCTATCTCATAGAAAGCAGTTTTAGAGGTCCAGTGAATAGTCTTAAGCCAGAGAATCACACCAAGTGTGCCATCACAGGACAGAGAGTTAGGCCAGAGAGGGAAAATCCAGACAAGGAGACAGATCTGAGCCCTTGCCAGCAGCCGCCGCCACTGCAGCAGCAGCGGTGGCAGTGGTGGCCTACCCCGCCATTCCTGAATCACAGAGAATCCACGACGAAGGAGCCATACCCTTCGGGAAGCGGATTCTACTCAACACCAGCAAGAACAGAAAAGGAGCGGACATCTTCACCCTGACGTTCGCAGACCAGAGACAACCCAGGAACCAAGACTCGATGTGAGTAGAAGCCTGACGTCCTCACTCCTTCTCAGGGAGCAGAGGAGGGAAGGCCACCCCTCCCGCCCCCCAGTACTGGAGATCTTAATCTTGGATACCGACAAAGCTCAGTGGAGCTGCTAGCGCCAACTCAGGCCTTGGAAGCAAACTACAGTCATTTAGCAGGTCAAAAGAACCTAAACAGACTTGCCAGACTCAGCTCCACCCAGGGAAAAATCACCCAGCTCTGGTACAGCCCTAGGAGTGGCTTTATCACTGGGTAATCAGAGCCAGAGGCTGTTCCTCCCTTTAGCAGCCTTGACAATCAATTGAAATTCAGTAAACATAAACCCTGAGAATGTCTCAAGGCTGGGCTCTGTGAGTTTCTCACAAACTAGCCCCCGGGAAAAGCTACAGTTTGCTGAAAGTCCTTAACTCTACCCAGAACCTAGCCTCATCACAGCTTCTCCAAATTTGAGGAAAAAGCCATCTCCCTCTTTTGTGATACACAAAGCAGATCTCCCTCCCATTGAACTAACCTGGGAGGAAGTTCACAAAATCCTGGGTAAAGCAGAGCATTTTTTTGCCTGTTCAAACAATGACTTAAGAAACCAATCAAGCCACAGGACCACAAGCAGACAAGAGGCTAGTTACGGACACAAGGGAGATACAGGATTTTTCCCAACCCTTCCAAAATAAATAAAAGAACTTGTTTTTCTCTTCTAATTTTTGTATCTTTTATAAAAAATTTATTTTTCTTTTCCAAAACATTTTTTAATTTTTAATTTTTACCTTTTTTGAAAAAAATTCTTTTCTAGTAACTTTTTTGTCCTCTTATAATTTTTATTTTAGGAGTACATGTGTGTGCATTTTTCTTTCTTTCTTTTTTTAAAAAAAATGTTTTTTGTTTAGCTTTACTGAACTTCTGATCTTTTCTCTTTCTCTCCTATCCTTTTCACCTTTTCTTCTCTTTTGTTCTACTTTATGTGACTTAATTGTTGTTCTGCACATCCTCAGATAAACCTGTAGTTGACTATTAGACCCTGTCCCCCATTGTGTACACACTTAATCCACAAATTTATTACTCAATTCAAAACCTCTGAGACTTAAATTCCTTAATAGCAGTACTACCTCTTTATATCTGTATAATGTTTTAAGTATTTTTATTTCTAAGATTTTCACATCTCCTTTATATCCCTCCCCTTCTCTCATTATATTCACGTTCTTTTCTGAATAGTTTGTTTTTGGTTCTGCATAATATGTGTAATTTTTACTTTTCTACTTTTTGTGGTCTCTTTTTTCCCCTTTCTCATTCTTCTTTTTATCTCTGTCTCTACGTTCATCCTATCCAACCTATCTCCTGCTTTGAGATTAGGACTTAGTTAACTCTCTCTGTTCCTTCCCACATCACTCTATTCCTATTTTTTACCCACATCTCTCCCTAACCCTAATAATTTCTGGTTTTCCAAATTATTCTTTGCGTTTCGTAGCCCATCAATATGTAGTTGTTTGATGTTGAATAGATGTATCTGTTGAACTAGATTGTATCTGCAGACCATGGTCTGTGCAAATACAGACTTTGGTTGATGCTTGCCTTAAGTTAGTTCTCTAGCACAAAACTGGTTTTATTTACACCCCAAATGGGCAGAGTAAGCCCGAAAACACAAGAAAAATGGCAAGTCTGGGTATCTCAACTCCCAGACATGATAAGCAGGGGACAGAACAGATAATGGATAATCCAGAGGAGAATTCCCAAATGGCTCTACAAACACTGCTGGCAAACAAGATAAATGAAAAGATTGAAAACCTACAAAGGACTCTGTATGAGCGTGATAGGGAGAGAGATGATACAATCCAAAGTTTATATAGGAAAACATTGAAAACGTACAAAGGACTCTGTATGAGCGTGACAGGGAGAGAAAGGAGGCAATCCAAAGGTTTATACAGGAAAATCATGAGTGTGAGGAAGCTACTCAAAAATTGATACAGGATTTGCATGAGCAGCTTGAGAATACTCAAAGCAAGAAGAGCCTGGAATGATGGGTGCCGTGCCCTAAAAACAAACAAATATCAACAAAGAATACTGTACCCAGCTTAACTCTCCTTCATAACTGAAGGCCAAATAAAAAACTTCAATAGCAAAGTAAAATTGAAACAACACATCTGTACCAAACCAGCCCTACAAAAGATTCTTAAAGATGTCCTACACATAGAAAACCAACAAGACCACAATAGAAGCCAAGAAACTGCACCCAAACTGAGAATCCAAGAACCATAGGGAGAACCCAGTTGCCACAGCCTCCAAGAAAGTGGACAAAATGGCAGGAACTCCCAAATACCTCTCTGTCCTATTTCTTAATATTAACAGACTTAACTCTCCAATTAAATGAAATAGACTGTCTAACTGAATTAAAAAGCATGATCCTTCTTTCTGCTGCCTTCAGGAAATTTGCCCATTAAAACAAAAATATTTTTTTTTGTGAACATACTGTACAGAGGGGTTACAATTACATGGGCAGGATAATGTGTATATTTCTTATCAAGCATTGCAGACTCCTCCTTTGTTTACGCTTCACATCCCTTCCTACCCTCTCCCCCACCCAATCCTCCCCCCTCCACACAACAACGTTGTAAAGCTCGTTTTCGACATGACAACTTCTACTTCTCATTGTTGCAACAGGTCCACCTGTATTCTTAAAAGACGTCTTTTTCCCCATCTCCTACAAAAGTTATACTTACATCAAATATAGTGAAAGCCGGGGTTATATTTTGGGGGAGGGACATACAAAGCAACAAAGAGATAATCTTAGAAATGCGTTAGAAACCAATGCATGAAAGAAAAAAAACATTAAAATACATATCTAAGTGTTCATTTTCCAAACAACACATTATCTGACCTTTTCTGCTTGACTCATACATATACTAGATATTGCAATTAAGGGAAACAATGGACCTATCTTTAATTGGGCCTGGCTTACTTAACCTAATATAATATTTTTCCAAGTTTTTCCATTTCCTAACAAATGGGGCAATGTCATTCTTTCTGATGGAGGCATAGAATTCCATTGTGTTTACATTTTCTTGATGCATTCATCTACTGAGGGGCATCTGGGTTGGTTCCATATCTTAGCTATGTTAAATGATGCTGCAATAAACATAGTTGTGCTGGGAGCTTTAGTGTGGTCTTCTTTGAAAACATTTGGGTAAATGCCCAAAAGTGGGATTGCTGGGTCATAGGGGAGCTCTATGTGAAGACTTTTGAGGAATCTCCATTCTGCTTTCCAAAGTGGTTGAACAAGTTTACATTCCCACCAACAATTACGTAAGCTTCCCTTCTCTCCACATCCCCTCCAGCATCTGTTGTTGTTAGAGTTCTTGATTTTTGCCATTTTAACTGGAGTGAGGAAGTATCTCAATGTTGTTTTCATTTGCATTTATTTTATGGCTAGGGATGTTGAGCATTTCTTCATGTGTATATTGGCCATTGTTCTTTCTTCTTCAGTGAAGTATCTTTTTAAGTCTTTAGATCACTTATTTATTGGGCAGTTGTTTCTTTGAGGAATTGTTGTTGGGGGATTTAATTTTTTGAGTTTCAAGTATATTTTAGATATGAGACCATTGTCTGTTGTATGGCTAGTGAAGATGTTCTCCCAATCCGTGGGTTTTCTATTGATCTTGCTAGCTATGTCCTTTGCCATGCAGAAGCTCTGCAACTTCATGCAATCCCATTGGTCATACCTTTCTTTGATTTGTTGTGTTTCCGGGTCTCTATTAAGAAAATTTCGGCATGCTCCAAGGAGGCCTAGCATTTCTCCTATTCCATCCTGTAATGTTTTCTGAGTGTCTGCTTTGACTTCGAAGTCTTTGATCCATTTGGGGTTGCTTCTGGTGCAGGGTGATATATAAGGATCTAGCTTTAGTTTTCTACAATTAGTTAACCAATTTTGCCAGCACCATTTACTGAAGAGGCTGTCATTCTTCCATTCTATTGTTTTAGCTCCCTTATCGAAGACTAGATGGCTATAGGTCTATAGGTTCATTTCTGGGTTTTCAATTCTATTCCATTGGTACTGAGGTCTATTCTTATGCCAATACCAAGCTGTTTTGATTACTACAGCTTTAATAGTAGAGTTTGAAATTTAGTATTGAAATTCCTCCAACAGTGTTCTTTCAGTTGAGGAGCACAAAAACATTTTCATTGTGAAAGGTTAGAAAAAAATCTCCCAAGCAATCGGCCTCCATAAACATGCTGGAGTTGCAGTCTTAATATCAGATAAAATAGACTTCAAATTAAAGTTAGTTAGAAGTGATAAAGAAGGTCATTATATACATATTCAGAAATCTCTCCTTCAGGAGGATATTACAATTCTAAATATATATTCATCAAACAACGGAGCACCCAAATTTATCCAAGAAACACTACTTTCCCTCAAATCCCACATAGATCCAAAGACATTAATTGTAGGAGATTTTAATACACCACTCTCCCCAATAGATAGATCAATTTGGCAAAAACTCAACAGAGAAACTGCATATATAAACAGCTGCATAAATCAACTAGATTTAACAGACATCTATCAAATATTTCACCCAGAAGCATCAGAATACAACTTTTTCTCAACAGCACATAGAACATTTTCTAAAATAGACCACATTCTAGGACACAAAGCAAACTTGTCCAAATTCAGAAACACTGAACTTATACCATGCATTATATCTGACCACAAGGGAATAAAATTAGAACTCAACACCAAAAGCCACCAAAGAAAAGCTGGTAACACATGGAGCTTGAACAACACTCTGTTGAATCACAAGTGGGTCATGGAAGGGATTAGAAAGGAAATTCAAATGTTCATGCTATTCAACAAAAATGAACACACAAATTACCAGCTCCTCTGGGACACAGCAAAGGCAGTACTCAGAGGCAAGTTTATAGCTCTGAGTTCCTACATCAACAAATTGGAGAGATCTGAAACCAACAATTTAATGAGACATCTGAACCTCCTTGAAAGAGAGCAGCAGGATAAACCCCAATCCAGTAGATGGAAAGAAACAATTAAAATTAAATCAGATTTAAATGGATTAGAAGCCAAAAAAATTATAGAAAGAATCAACAAAACAAAGAGTTGGTTCTTCGAAAAAATTAACAAAATTGACAGACCCTTAGCAAATCTTATCAGAAAAAGAAGAGAACACACCCAAATAAATAAACTCAGAGATGGGAATGGAAACATCACCAGGGAAACAATCAAGATTCAAAACATGATAAGGGAATACTTCTCAAAACTTTATGCTAATAACTTTGAGAACTTGGCAGAAATGGACCTTTTCATAGCAAATATTGACATGTCAAAACTAAACCAAAATGAGTTAAAACATCTTAACAGGCCAATATCAAGCATTGAAATAGAAACAGCAAAATGAGACCTCTCAGCTAAGAAAAGTCCAGGAACAGATGGTTTTACAGGGGAATTCTACACAGCCTCCAAAGCAGAGCTCACACCAATACTCCTCCAACTCATCAATAAAATTGAAAGAGAAAGTTCAATACTGAACACATTCTATGAAGCCATCATTACCCTCATCCCAAAACCAGGAAGGGAATGATCAAAGAAAGAGAACTATAGACCTATTTTTTGATGAACATTGATGCAAAACTTCTCAACAAAAGTTTGGCCAATCAAATTCAACAATTTATCCCAAAAATCATACACCACGATCAAACAGGATTCAATATACGCTGGTTCAATATACGCAAATCAATTAATATTATTCATCACATCAACAGGAGCAAGGAAAAGAACCACACGGTTATCTCAATAGATGCAGAAAAAGCATTCAACAAGATCCAACACCCCTTTATTATGAAGGTTTTGGAAAAATTAGGAATCCATGGGACTTTCCTCAATACAATAAAGGCTGTATATGACAATCCTACAGCCAGCATTATACTTAATGATGAAAAACTAAAGCCATTTCTTCTTAACTCAGGAGCAAGACAACGATGTCCACTCTCTCCACTTCTCTTCAAGCTAGTATTAGAATGCGTAGCTACAACAATAAGAGAAGATGCAAACATAAAGGAGGTCCAAATAGGGAAAGAAGAAATGAAACTCTCCCTCTTTGCAGATGACATGATCTTTTATTTAAAGAATCCCATAGACTCTACTTCTAAATTACTCAAGCTGATTCAAAACTTTGGCAAAGTTGCAGGGTATAAAATTAACCCCCCAAAATCAATGGCTTTTCTGTATGCCAAAAATGAGAAAAGTGTGGCTGAAATTAGGAAAGCAACTCCATTTGTAATAGCCCCACAAATAATAAAATACCTAGGAATTAACTTAAACAAAGAAGTGAAGGATCTCTATGATGAAAATTTTAAAAACTTGAAAAAGGAAATCAAAACAGAACTTAGAAAATGGCAAAAATTCCCAAGCTTCTGGATTGGAAAGGTTAACATCGTGAAAATGGCAATACTGCCCAATGCTATCTACAAATTCAATGCGATACCGATTAAATTTCCACCTCATTGTTCAAGGAAATAGAAGAGGCAATCCAAAAATTCATATGGAACAATAAAATAGCCTGGATAGCAAAAACGCTACTCAATGGAAAGAACGCTGCTGGAAGAATATCAATATCAAATTTCAAACTCTACTATAAAGCCATAGCAATCAAAACAGCTTGGCACTAGAACAAGAACAGACCTCAGGACCGATGGAATAGAATTGAAAACCCAGAAATAAACCTCCAGACTTATAGCCATCTTATCTTCGATAAGGGAGCTCAAAAAATAGAATGGAAGAAAGACAGCCTCTTCAGCAAATGGTGCAGGCAAAATTGGTTAACTACTTGGAGAAAACTAAAGCTAGATACTTACCTATCACCTTGCACCAGAATCAACTCCAAATGGATCAAAGACATCGGAGTCAAAGCAGACACTCTGAAAACTTTACAGGATGGAATAGGGGAAACCCTAGGTCTCCTTAGAGCAGGCAGAAATTTTCTTAATAGAGACCCCTAAATACAACAAATCAAAGAAAGGTTGGACAAATGGGATTGCAGGAAGTTGCAGAGCTTCTGCATGGCAAAGGACGTAGCCAGCTAGATCAATAGAAAGCCCACGGATCTGGAAGATCTTCACTAGCCATACAACGGACAAGGGTCTCATATCTAAACCATACTTGGAATTCAAAAAATTAAATCTCCCAACAACAAATCCTCAAAGAAACAACTGCCCAATAACTAAGTGGGCTAAAGAGTTAAAGAGAAACTTCTCTGAAGAAGAAAGGATGGCCAATAGACACATGAAGAAATGCTCAATCTCCCTAGCCATAAAAGAAATGCAAATCAAAACAACATTGAGATACTACCTCACCCCAGTTAGAATGGAAAAAATTAAGAACTCTAATAACAACAGATGCTGGAGGGGATGTGGACAGAAGGGAACCTTACTTCATTGTTGGTGGGAGTGTAAACTTGTTCAACCACTTTGGAAAATAGTATGGAGGTTCCTCAAAAGACTTCACATAGAGCTCCCCTATGACCCAGCAATCCCCATTTTGGGCACTTACCCAAAGGTTTACAAAAAAGACCACACTAAAACTGCCAGCACAACTATGTTTATTACAGCATTATTTACCATAGCTAAGATATGGAACCAACCCAGATGCCCCTCAGTAGATGAATGGATCAAGAAAATGTGGTATATATACACAATGGAATTCTATGCCTCCATCAGAAGAATGACATTGCCCCATTTGTTAGGAAATGGAAAGACTTGGAAAAAAATACATTCATTGAAGTAAGCCAGGCCCAAAGAAACATATGTCCCATGGTTTCCCTTATTTGCAATATCTAGTACATGTATGAGTCATGCAGAAAAGGTCAGATTAGATTAAGTTAGGAAAATGAACCCTAAGATATGTATTTAAATGTTTTTTTCTTTCATGCATTTGTTCGTAACATATTTTTAAAATTATTTCTTTGTTGCTTTGTATGTCCCTCCCCTACAGTATAACCCCTGCTTTCACTCTATGTGATGTTAGTATAGTTTGTGGAGGGGTAGAGGAAAAATAAATCGTTTAAATAAGGACACAGGTGGACACATTGCAGCAATGAGAAATACAAGTTGTCATGTCATGTGGCAGCATGGAGGGGGAAGGATTGGGTGGGAGGGCGGTGGGAGGCTGGGAAGGGATGTGAAGGGTAAACAAAGCAGTAGGCTACAATGCTTGATAGTAATTTTACTCATTATCTTGCCCATGTAATTGTAACCCTCTGTACAGCATGTTCACAAAAAAAGAAAAAAGAACAAAATAAAATAATTAAAAAAGAAAACAATACATACACGTATAACCCCAAAATAAAAATTATAAGAGGAAGAAAAAAGTTAATAGAAAACAAAAAAAATTTAATTTAAAATTTTTAAAAAAAGGTTTAGAAACATTTTTTTATAAAAAACTACAAATAAAGAGAATTTGATTTTTTGGGGGGATGGGACGATCCTGTATCTCCCTATTATTCATATCCAGTCTCTTGTTTGTTTATCTGGTCTGCTTGTGGTGTTTGATTTTCCTGTGGTTTGGATGGTTTCATTAGTCAATTTGTTTGAGCATGCAGAAAAATGCTCTGCTTTACCAAGGATTTTGTGATCCTCCTCCAAGGGTAGTTCAATTGGACAGAGATCTACTTTGAGTTTCACAAAAGGGGGACATGGCTGTTTCATCGAATTTGGAGATGCTGTGATGAGGCTAGGTTCTGGGTAAAGTTGAGGCCTTTTACCAAACAGAAGCTTTTCCCTGAGGATTTAGCTTCTGAGAAACTCACAGAGCCCAGCCTGGAGCCATTCTCAGGGTTTATGTTTACTGAATTTCAATTGATTGTCAAGGCTGCTGTAGGGAGGGGCTGCCTTTGGTTCTGTTTACCCAGTGAAGAAAGCCTCTCCTGGGGCTGGCTGCTCAAGCTGGGTGACTTTTCCTAGGGAGGAGCTGAGCCTGGCAGGTCAGCTTAGGTTCCTGTGACCTACTAAATGACTCTTGTTTTCTTCCAAGGCCTGAGTTGGAGCTAGCTACACAGCCACGCTTTGTCAGTATCCAAGATGGAGATCTCTGGTAATGGGGGGGAGGGTTGGCCTTCCCTCCTCTGCTCCCTGAGAAGGAGTGAGGAGGTCAGGCTTCTACTTACACAAGAGTCTTGATTCTTGGCTCATCTCTGGTCTGTGAACTTCAGGATGAAGATGTGTGCGTGCTCCTTGTCAGTTCTTGCTGGTGTTGAGTAGAAACCTCTTACTTGTGACATCTGGCGCTTAAGTCCCAGACTCTCTGTGTTGCAGGTATGGCGGTTATGGCTGTCGCTGTTGCCGCCACTGGTAAGTGCTCATATCTATCTCCTTGCCTGGATTTTCCTTCTCTGGCCTAACTCTCTGTCCTGTGATGGCACACTTGGTGTGATTCTCTGGCTTAGGACTGTTTGTTGGAACACTAAAATTGCTTTCTATGTGAGAGTTTGTTTAGCCTCCAGCTTCTCCTCAGCCATCTTCCCAGAACTCATCAGAAAATAACATTTAAAATCAAGCCCATGCAATAAAGTACATGGGACATTTTTTCTGTGTGTGCCAGTCATGGGGGTTGAATTTGTTCTACTTTATTCAAGGCTGGTGTTCTATTATTCTCAGCTAATCGGTGGGATGACTACCAGCTAATTGGAGGTAAAGAGTCTCATGGAATTCTCTGTGCAGGCTGACTTCAAACTGATAATCAGATTTCAGCTTCCTGAGACATTCTGTGCTTTGCATGAGACACTTATCTCCAATGAATCACCAAAAAGAAGAAAAAAACAACAGCACCTGGGGTTGAGATGTGGCTCCAATGGCAGAAATGAGACAATGATTTCTGGGACAGCACCCACACCTTGAGATCAAGCTCCAGGACCAGCACACAAAAGAATAAAATAAATAAATGAAAAGAAATGTGGAAGAAGAAAAGGGAGAGCCGATTTCAGAGGTTAAAATGAGCTACATTGAGTTAGCTTACACTTGTTACTGTACTTACTCAAGGGTCTCACATCTGAGGGTCAGTACTCAAGGCCAGCCATGGCAGGGGAGTCCATGAACTCTACTCTAATTAGCCAACTATAGTTTTTTTTTAAAGCTCTGAATTGTGCTGTGGCTCACATATTAGAGGGCTAGTATTCAAAATGTACTGGGAGGGGGCTGGGAAGGTGACTTAGTGGGAGAGTGCTTGCATTGAATGCATGAGGCCCTGGCCTCAATTCCTCACCAACACATAAGCAGGAAAAACCAGAAGTGGCCCAGTATCACAAGTGGTACGGCTCTAGCCTCAAGCTGAAGAGTTGAGGGACAGCACCCAGGCCCAGAGTTCAGGCTCCATGACAGGCAAATTAAAAAGCAACTGGGACAATACCTAGGGTCTGATTTATAGCTCCAAGCCCAGCATACATGTAGAAATTTAAAAATGTATAAGAAAATCCAATTAAATTTTCAAAATGAGTCATGAGTTTTTGGTTTTTGTGTGTAATCCTCTTTTTTGGGTCGGTTGTAAGGCTTGAACTCTGGGCCTGAGCGCTGTCCCTCAGCTCTTCAGTTCAAGGCTAGTGCTCTACCACTTGAGCTAAAGTGCCACTTCCTTTTGTGTGTAATCCTAAATACTAAGATAGATTAAATCTGAGGGCTATGGTCTCTCATCTTCAAATCACCAGCAAAACAAATAAACAAGAATAGAGTAATATATCTGTGATGGAGTTGTAAAACACCAGGCTTGAGTGAGAAAGCTATGAAACAGTGCCCTTGCTCAGAGATCCAGCCTCAGGATCACAAAAATGTAAATAAGAAGAGAACCTGGGGCTGGTGACTCATGCCTGTAATTCTCCAGGAGGCAGAAATATGGGTATCCAGTGTAAAGGCCAATTCTAGCAGGAAAGTCCAGAAGACAGTTGCTTGTGGGCCATCCTGGGGCTAGAACTGTAGTACTCCCAGATTTTTGGCAGTTAATTGGAGGTAAGGATCTGAGACTTTCCTGCTCAGCCTGGCTTTGAACCATGATGGTCAGATTTCAGCCTCCTGAAACAAGCCAGGCCTTGCATGAGTTCTGGCTCCAGCACTAGCACACTCACAAAAAATGAAATGAATACATGCAAAGAAGACTAGAAGAGAAAGAAAAAACAATAACTGAGGCTGCAATGAGCAAATCAGCCCATCACTGGTGGTTCATAACTAATTCTGTTTACTCAAGAGACTAAAATGTGTGGATAATATTTAAAGGCCAGACCGAGTAGGAAAGTCCATAAGACTTGTGTGTGTGTAAGCATGTCTGTGTGTGAGTCCTGTGCTTTAGCTTGTACTGTTTTGCTCAAAGCTCTACTAATCTCAGCTTTTTAGTGGTTATAATTGCAGATATCATGTACTTTCCTGCCCAGGCTGGCACCAACTTTGATTCTCAGATTTCAGCCTCATAAATCCGGTCTGGCTCTACTTTATATTCATTTCTAATTAAACACCAAAACAGAAAAAAAAATCCTGGAGTTTAGCTGTGGTTCAACTGTCAGAACTGGGAAAATTTCTGGGACAGCACCCAGACCCTGAATTCAAGCTGGAGGACAAACACAGAAGAAAGAAAAAGAGGATAGAAATACACAAGGAAGAGTCAGTAACAGAGGTTGAAATGAATCAAACAATGGTTTCTCACACATGTTGTACAAGGTCTTCAGGAGAATTAAATCTAAGGCTCACGGTTCATGGTCAGCCCAGGCAGGAGAGTCCATGAGACTCATATATCTAATTTGCCACTAAAAATAAGCTACACTTTGTACTTTGGCTCATTCGGTTGAGTGCTAGTCTCAAATAGAAACTTTGGGACACAACCTAAGCCCTGTGTTGAAGTCCTAGACATACATTTCAAAATAAACAAAAAAATACCCACACGACTTAAAAAATGATGGGAAAAAGAAAACCAAGGTTTAAGTTCGTTCATGTGTGCATTCCTATCCATTCTAGGTTCAAAGCTAGACTGGGCAGGAAAGTACATGAAACTACCCCAACTACCCAGCCAAAAGCTGGAAGTGTAGATATGACTGTATATGTAAAGCACTGTATTTGGTGCAAAAGCTAATTAAAAAAACTGCCCACCCAGAGTTCAATTCTTAGTGCTAAAAAATTGTAGGAGAAGTGAAGAAAGGCCAATTGTAAATTTAAATATAAGCCTGGTGTTTGTTGATCATGGCTGTAGTTGATCCCTGGTTACAAAAATCTTGGGATAAGGTTTCAAGGCCAACCCAAAAAGCAAAGTCCAGGAGACTTTGTGTGTGTATGTGTGTGTATGTGTGAATGTTTGTGTGTGTGTGTTTGTGTTTCTATGTGTGATGTGTGTGTTTCTGTAATATCCTTTGCCTAATGCCCTAGCATTCCCAGCTTTTGGGTGGTGAATTGGAGATAAGAATGTCATGGATTTTCCTGCCCCAGGATGGCTTTGAAACATGGTCCTCAGATTTCAGCTACCTTATTTAGCTGGAAGTTGAGCTGTGGCTTAAGTGGCAAACTGGGCAAATATTTTCTGGAACTGCATGCAGACCCTGAGTTCAAGCCCCAGGACATGCACAGAAGAAAGAAAGAAGAGTAGAAGTAACCAAGGAAGAGCGAGTGACAAAGGCTTAAATCAATCAAGCATCAATGGTTCATACATGTTTTACTAGCTATTCAAGAGCCTGAAATCTGAGGATGATGGTTCATGTCCAGCCTAGGCAGGAGAGTCCATGATTCTTGTCTTTAATTAATCAATCCCCCAAAAAAGTGCCAAAAAGTTATGATGTTTCTCATGTAATAGAGGATATCCTTGAATAAAAACTTTTAGGACAGAATATGAGCCCCAATTTGTAGACCCAGGAACAGCACACACATGCAAAAAATAAAAAGTTAACAAAGAAGTAAGTGGCAAGCACATATTAAAGTTTTAAAATGACACAAGGGTTGTTGGTCCTGTGGATAATCCTAACTACACAAGAGACTGACATCTGAGGATTGTGGTATCAACTCAGCCTAGGTAGGAACGTGCTTGAGATGCTTATCCCAGCTACCTAGCACAAAGCCCTTAGCTGGAGCTGAGGTGGTAAAGCAACAGCTTTCAGTTAAAAAGCTAAGGAACATTCCCCAGAGCCAGAGGTCAAGCTGCAGGGCCACTAAAAATTACAAATGACAAACAATCAATACAAAGGAGAGCTGAAGAAGAGAGACTGAAATCTGAGGATCCACAATTCAAAGTTAATGCATGCAAGAAAATCCATGAGATGTTCTGGTATGTATTCATCTGTGTGCCATCTTGCAGCTTGTGTGTGCCTCCTTGAACTTGTGCTGGTTTGTTCAAGGACAAAGCTCTACCACTTCAAGATTTTCAATGGTTAATTGGAGGTCATGGTCTCATTGACTTTCCTTCGCAGCCTGGCTTGATTCATGGTAGGCTTTCCTCAGACTCTTAACTCCAATTAATTGTCAAAAGGAAAAAAAAAAGCCTGGGAATTGAGTTATGGCTCAAGTGGCAGAGTTGGGCAATCAGTTTCTGGGAAAGCAACAAGGCCCTGAGTTCAAGCCCCAGGACAATCACAGAAGGATTAAAGAAAGAGAGGCTGGAAGTGCAGAAGGAAGATCCAATGACAGAGGTTTAAATAAATCAAGCATAGGTGGCAAACACCTGAGATGGTAGCTACTCAGGAGGATGAAATCTGAGGATCACCATTGAAGGCCAGCCCAGGTAGGAGAAGCCATGTTTCATTTGTTACCAAAAATATGACACTAGCTGTGCTCTGGTTCATGTGGTATAGAAAAATAAAGAAAAAAGAGTACAAGTTATTAAAGATGAGAGAAAGAGAAAATTATCATTTCAAAATGAGCCATGGGTTGTTGGTTTATTTGTGTATTCCTAGCTACTGAGGAAGTTGAAATATGAGGATCACAACTCAAAGCCAGCCTGGGTAGGAAAGTGATTGAAATTCTTATCTTCAACTACCCAGCAAAAGCTGGAAATGAAGGTGTGATAGTAGTTGTAAAGTACTGAAATATGGCGAAAATTTGGGAAACGGATTCCTGGTCCATAATTCAGCCCAAAGTCGACCAAAAACAAAACTGAAAGAAGAGAAGAAATGACCATTTGAGATTTAAAAATAAGCCTGGTGCTGGTGGTTCATGCTGATAATTTTAGCTTTCAGGAGGCTGAATTTGAAGACAGTATTTAAAGGCCAGTCCAACTGGAAAGGCCATGGGGCTTTTTTTCTTTGTGACAAGCTAGGGCTTGAATTTGTGTAGGAGCTCTACCACTCCCAGCATCTTGGTAGTTGATGAAAAGAATCTCATGAACTTTCCTGTTCAGGCTGGCTTCAAACTGTGATACTCAGATTTCAGCCTCCTGAGTCTTGCTGGGCTTTATATGAGACTCATCTCCAAAAGGAAGAAAAATAAAACCTGGCGATTGAGCTGTGGCTCCAATGGCAGAAATGAGAAAATAATTTCTGAAACAGACCCAGACCTTGATAATAACTTCAGGGCCAACACACATACAGAGAATAAAATAAATGTGGAGGAGGGTGGGAGAAGAAAGAGCCAATTTCACAGTTTAAAATGAGCCAAGCATAGGTGGCAAACACCTGAGATGGTAGCTACTTAGGAGGCTCAAATCTGAGGCTCACAGTTGAAAGCCAGCCCAGATAGAAGAATTCATATACTCAACACTAAGTAGGTACTTAAAACCAAACCACATCAAAAAATAGCCACAAGTTGTGTGGTGGCTCATGTCTTAACTTGCTAGTCTTGAGTAAACCCTTCGGGGATAGCACCTGGGCTGATTTGTAGACCCAGGACCAGCATACACAACGAAATAAAAATACAAATAAAAGGTGTAAGAATGGCAGGAAATATGGCTTAGTGATAGAGTGCTTGCGTGGCATGTTTGAATTCCTGGGTCTGTTTCCTCAGTACCCCATGAATAGGAAAGGCTGGAAGTGGCACTGTGGCTCCAGTAATAGAGTCCTCACCTTCAGTAAAAGAAGCTCAGGAACAGTGCCCAAGCCCTGATTTCAAGCCTCAAGGCTTGGGGAAAAAATTTGTGAGAAAATCCAATTAAAGTTTCAAAATTATCCATGAATTTTTGTTTGGTGTGTTTAATCCTAATGATTCAGAAACCTGAAATATAAAGGTTGTTGTTCATAGCCAACCTGGGCAGGGATGTGCCTAAGTCTCCAACTAATCAGCAAAAAAAAGTCAGAAATGAGGATGTGCTTGTAGTTGGAAAGTATCAGCCCTGAGGAAAAACCTATGAAACAGTGCCGTGGCTCAGAGATCCAGCCTCAGGATTACAATAAGACAATTAAATGATTGAAGTAGAGAACCTTGGCCTGTTGGCTCATGTCTGTAATTCTAGAAAAGCAGGAGGTTGAAATATAAGATCCAGTGTAAAGGCAAACCCAGTCAAGAAATTCCAGAAAACCATGGGACCCATGTTCCTTTGGGCCTGGCTTACTACACTGAATATAATTTTTCCAAGTCTTTCCATTTCCTAACAAATGGGGCAATGTCATTCTTTCTGACGGAGGCATAGAATTCCATTGTGTACTGAGTCAAGCAGAAAAGGTCAGATAAGGTGATGTTAGGAAAATGAACCCTAAGATATGTATTCAAATGTTTTTTTTTCTTTCATGCAATTGTTTCTAACACATATATAAGATTATTTCTTTGTTGCTTTATATGTCTCTCCCCCACAGTATAACCCCTGCTTTCACTGTATTTGATGTCGGTATAATTTGTGGAGGGGAAGGGGAAAAACAAATTGTTTAAACAGGGATACACGTGGACCCATTGCAACCATGAGATGTACAAGTCGTTATGTCAAAAACGACCTTTACAACTTTGGTGCTGGGGGAGGGGAGGGAGAGCAGGGATGATTGCCTGGGGGGGGGCAGGGAGAGGATGGGAAGGGATGGGAAGAGGAAACAAAGGAGGAGGCTACAATTCTTGATAAGAAATATACTCATTATCTTACCCATGTAATTTTAACCCCTCTGTACAGTATTTTCACAATAAAATAAAAGGAAAAAAAAATAAAAAGAAATTCCAGGAGACTGTTTTGTGTGTGGTAGCCACACTGGAGATAGGATTTTTTTTTTGATTGAATGGAAATAAGAGTTTCATGGACTTTCTTGCTCAGGCTGCTTTCAAACTATGATAGGCAGATTTCACCTCATGTATCAGGTCAGGCCTTGCATGAGTTCAAGCTCCTGGACCAACAAACACAAAAATAATGAAATAAATGAAAAGAAGGTTAGAAGAAGAGAAGAAAGAGGCAATACCAGAGGTTTCAATGGACCAATCATTGTTGGCTCATATCTGTGATTCTAGCTACTCAGGCTGAAATTTGAGGATACTGTTTAAAGCTCAGCTCAGTTATATGAGTTCAGAAGATCCCTCTCTCTTTATCTCTCTCTTTGTCTCTCTCTATATATCTCTCTCTGTGTCTTTGTTCTCTGTCTCTCTGTCTCTCTGTATCTCTCTCTGTGCCAATCCTTGTGTTTGAACTTGCACTGTTTTCTTCAATGACCTACTTACTTTCAGATTTTTAGTGGTTAATTGGAGAAAAGAGTATTAAGGACTTTCCTCAATGTTCAGCTTCCCGAATCTGGCCTACCTCTACATGAATCTCTTGTCTCCAATTATCTTCCACCCAAAAGCCAAATGTTATGGTTAGTCCCATATATGCACTAAAACAGCATCTGTGCTTCAATTTCTACTCCTAGGACAAGCAAAAATGAAGAAAATAAGAAAAGAAGGTGGAAGCAAGCACATATTAAAGTGTTAAAATGACCCAAATGTTTCTGGTCATGTGTGTAATCCTTACTATACAAGAGGCTGACTTCTGATGATTGCAATGTCAAATCAGCATGGGCAGGAATGTGCTTGAGACTCATCTTCATCTACACAGCACAAAACCTTGAGCTGTGGCTGAGGTTGTAAAAGCAGCAGCCTTGAGTGTAAAAGGTAAGATATAAGCCGCAGAGTTAGAGGTCAAGCCACAGGACCAATAAAATTTTCAAAGAAGAGAAGATGAAGGGAGGTTGAAATCTGAGGATCATGCTTCAAAGCTAGCCCATGCAAGAAAATCCATGAGGCTTTCTCTGTGTGTGCATCAGTGTGCTGTCCTATGGCTTGAACTTGTGCTGTTTTGTTCAAGGTTAGAGATCCACCACTCCCAGCTTTTCATTGATTAATGGGAGCTAAGATTCTCATGCACTTTCTTGCCTTGGTTGGTATTGAACCATGATCCTCAGATTTCAAAAAACCTATCCATGCTTGGCTTTGCATAAGACTCTTATCTCCTATTAGCTACCAAGAATTTTAAAAAAGCTGGAGTTGAGCTGTGACTCAAGTGGAAAACTGTGCAATCACTTTCTAGGACAGCACTCAGGGCCTTATTTCAAGCACCAAGACAAAACAAGTATAGCCACAAGTTATATTTTGGCTCATGTGGTAAGCGACTAGTCTTGAAGATAAAGCTCTGGTATTGAATCCAGGCCCTGATTTGTAGCCCCAGGACTAGCACATAAACAAAAATAACAAACAAGGAAATTTTTAAAAAGAAAAATTGGAAAAAAATAACATATTAACGTTTTTAAACGTTTGTTGTCTATAATCAGAGCACTTCAGGAAGCTGAAATCTGAGGATCATGGTTTGAAGCCAGACTATCCAGAAAAGTACATTAAAATCTTATGTGTAATAAGCCAGCAAAAAGCTAGGAGTGGAGCTATGGTTGAGTTGTAAAACATAATACTTGAGTCAAAAAACTAATAAACATAAGGGCGCTGAGACTCTACCTTGTAATCCTAGATATTCAGGGGTTTGAGATATGAAAATCATGGTTCAAAACCAACCTGCAAAGGAAAGTTAATGAGAACTTATCTCCAATTAACCACCAGAAAGCCTGAAGTGGCTCTGTGGCTGAAATAGTAGAGCATTTGCCTTAAGCTGAAGAGCTCAAAGACAGCACTCAGGCCGAGGGTTCAACTCCACCCTCCTTAAAAATATATAAGAAACAGCAATGCGGCCCAGAGATCAGGTCTACTGACCGCAATTAAAAGGCATTGAGGTTGAAGTCAAGAAAGAGCTGAGTAAAAATTTTAAAATGTCAGAGGCTGGTTGCTCATGCCTGTAGATTCTAGCTACACAGGCCGCAGTTCAAAGCCAGCACTAGCAAGAAAGTCCATGAGATTTGTGTATGTATTTACCAGTACTAGGGGTTGAACTTGCCCTGTTTTACTCAAGTCTAGAGTACTACAACCCCAAGCTTTTTGGTGATTAATTGGAGATAAGAATCTCAGACTTCATCTGGGAAGTTGGCTCAGTGGTAGGATGCTAGCCTTGCATGTATGTGGACCTGGGTTTGATTCCTCATAACCACATAAGCAAGAAAAGCCAACAATGTTGCTGCAGCTCAGTTGATAGAGCACTAACCTTAAGCTGGAATGCTGATGGACAGCGCCAAAGCCTAGTTTTCAGGCCCATAACCAATGGCAAAATAATAATAATTAAAAAAACCCTCAGACTTTGCTGTTCATACTGGCTTCAAACCAAGATCCTCAGATTTCAGCTTCCTTAGTAGTGCTGGGATTCTCAAGAGACTCTTCAAAAAGAAAGAAGCTGGAAGTTGAGCTGTGGCTCAATTGGCAGAACTGAACAAAATCTCTGAGACAGTGGTCAGTCCCTAGTTAGAGAAAAAAAACATAAAAATTTCAAAAATAAATAATAAATTGTAATACAGAAAAAATCATGTTTAATATGATACAAAGGAAAACTTTTTTTTAAGTGCAGCAAAAAAAAACATACTACAAAGTTTCAAAATGACATACTGAGAGTAAGGGGAAAAGGAAAACTTTTAATATTTATGTAAATATTAAATCCAAACTGACATGACCAAAACGTAATATGATCAGAACCTTATCTCTCACTTGTAATTGCTTACAATCAATTGTCCCTCCGGTTTCAGCAGTAGCATGGGGATTTAGGAAGAACCTCTCTATGCAGCCTTGACTGAATAGGCACCTTCCTGCTTTAGCCTCTTGAATTAGAAATACAGGCTTTGCCCTTATTTTAATATACAAATTACACTTTAAAACTTAGAATCAATATTCAAATAATGGATTATGTGTAAAAGCATGAATAAACATCCACCAGAGAAGCTCTGAGCAATACAATCATAACAGTAGAAGAGCACCTACCACTTAAGGTAGGTAACAGAAGGAAGATTTAGCATTTTTTTGGAAGTTCAGGGGTTTGAACACAGGGCCTCATGCTTGCTAGGTATAGAATTCAGTGACATTAATTATATCCACACTACTTTTTTTTTTTACCATTACCTCTGCTTGTGAACTTTCCTTTCAATACTGATGGAATCCACACAATGAAATGCACCAGAAAATTTTGTTTTGTTTTGTTTTGTTTTTGGTCGGTCATGGGGCTTGACCTCTGGGTTGGGCATTGTCTCTGTGCTCTTCAGCTCAAGGCGAGTTCTCTACCGCTTGAACTACAGCGCCATTTCTGGTTTTCTAGTGTTTTATTGGAGATAATAGTCTCACATACTTTCCTGCCTGGGCTGGCTTTCAACTGTGATCCTCAGATCTCAGCCTTCTGAGTAGTTAGGATTACAGGTGTGAGCCACCGTCCCCCAGCCCCAGAAATTTTAATCTTCCTTTTTTCCCTTATGAAATTTAGTCAATATATTTCACATAAATAGATTATTTTGTGTCCATCCATGACAGACATATATTAATTGCAGCCTTTTTTGGATGAGTCATAATTTATGCACACCTCACATTTTATAAACCTATTCATCTGGGCCCACATTTAGCAGCTTGTTCTGAGAAGAATGGTAGCTATTTTGCTAGCCACTTCTATCCTCTGCCATTTCCTACCAAAATTAGTCTTTGATATAAGTTTGAGTCTGCTCAGAGGGTAGAGCCATACGGGCTGGCTTTGAACCATTATCCTCAGATCTCGGTCTCCTGAATAGCTAGGATTACAGGTGTGAGACACCTGCACCAGGCCATCATTTCTTCCAAGAACATTTCAGGGGAATGGAATAGCACTGTACCACATACATTCATTAGCAACTGCCCCAGGGTGAGCCACTGACCTTGATACTGTCTTTGGTGTCCAAAAGGATATTGTTGGACTTGAGGTCTTCGTGTATGATTTTGTTTGGTGTAAGTAGTGAACAGCACTTACAACATGTGTGACAAGCCTCCTGGCTTCATCCTCATACAGGTGGCAGAATTTTCAGATCCACCCCAGGAGGTATCCCCTAGTGGCCAGTTCCATGATGAGATACACATACTCTTCCTTCTCTATTACCTAGTACAACCTGATGATGTGTTTGTGCCATACCTTCTTAAAAATGTCCACCTCATTCTTTGTCCAATGATGAGGACTCTCACTTCCAGAGTGTTTTAAATGCCACATCCTTGTCTGTGAGGAGGGAATGGGCCAGCTTCACTTTTCTATAGGTACCGGTGTCGAAGAGCTCTTTCTTCTGGTATTGTTTAATGATCTCTTCCTTCAAGGAGCTTGAGATCGATTCTTTCTGTACTTCCATCCTTCTGCTACAATGGCAGGTAGCAAGTCTATCTAAATAAATTAAATTAAATAAAGGAAAACCCAGAAAGAGTAAAAAGAAATACCAAAATCCAAATAACAGCCAGTCCCCACTACCGAAAAAATCATTTAATTTTGATTCAGTCCAGCGGGTCATCAACCAAGAGCTCCAAGCTCTGTTAACTGACATAGGTTGGAGCACAGTGGCTTCCTATACATCCTTCATGACCTCACACAATGGAGCAATCACAACCAGGCATAGTGATGTTATAGAAGAAATGGACCAATCAGAGTCTGGGCCAGTGAGGTCAGAGAAATAGCGGACCAATCACAGCCTGCCAACATTGACACTCTAGCTCTTAGGACTCAAAGACTTGCTAAGGAATCCATGTGGCTTGAGGTTGCTCTGGTCATTCTCGTGGCATTTCTGAAACCACTAGGACAGTGGTCAAAACCCTCTGATTTTCTAGAGGACTACTGAATCTTATAAATTGCTTCTCTGGAGACACTAGCTAATAGCCTCCATTCTTGATGGCCACCTTATCCAATGTCTTTTTTCAGCAATAGCACTGCATAAAGGCCTTAGTCCTTCTCAAGAACAGCTGTGTCCTACAACTTCCTCCTGAGGGGACCAGTTCCAGGGTGGCTTTGAGCCACCACCCTCACAATTCACCTTCCTGAGTAGTTAGGATTATAGGACTGAGCCATCGGTAGGTTCTTAGCTCATCTCTACATTTGGAGGAAGTATATTTGGTGGCTGGGAAGGTGGCTCAGTGGTAGAGCGCTTGCCTTGCATGCCTGAGGCCCTGGGTTCGATTCCGCAGTACCACATAAGCAAAAAGAAAAAAATCCGGAAGTGGTGCTGTGGCTCAAGTGGTAGAGCGCTAGCCTTGAGCTGAAGACCTGAGGGGCAGCACCCAGGCCCAGAGTTCAGGCCCCACGATTGGACCCCCCAAAAAAATCCCTCCTGGAAGAAGTATATTTGTTAGAAATGTGGGTTTTAGATCTGTCCTTTTAACACTTTAAATTTGTTGCCCTTGCTGTCTAATAGTGAATCTAGTTTCTGATGAGAAATTTGTCTTAATATCATTGAAGATTACTTGCGTGTAATGAGTTGTATCTTTATGCTTTGGGAGGTTTTCTTTTTTTGTTTAATTAGAATGTGTCTTAATGTGGACCTGTGTAATTAAGTTAATTGACTTTTTTGAGCTGATAGATTCCTGCATGGAAGGGTTCATGCTTTCAATCACAATTGGGAAGGTATTGGTTTTTATTCCTTCAAATACTATGTATTTCTATTTTTCCCTCTGTATATATATATATATATATATATATATATATATATATATATATATATATATATATATATTATACCTTATATATTCACATTGTATATGTGAATATACATATATATGCCTACATATTTATATTATATATACATTTATATACATATATAGTTTCACATAGCTTCCACTTTTGTGATTGTTTATGGTAGGAAGTATAGATTGATCCTAGCTACTCCATCAGAGTTAGAGTTTGAAGTTTTCCTCTTTATTTCTTGATAAAAATATGCATTACTCGCCAAGGATATTGAAATAGGTATTAAGCACAGATAGCCTCTCTCTCTCTCTCTCTCTCTCTCTCTCTCTCTCTCTCTCTCTCTCTCTCTCTCTCTCTCTCTCTCTCTCTCTCTCTCTCTCTCTCTCTCTCTTCTCTCTCTCTCTCATTTCCTACCTTGGGTAGGTCACTGAGCACAGCGCCATTGCTTGTTGGGTTCTTCTAGTGTACTGTGAAATTTTGCAGTGTCATATTCTGCTTCAAAGGCCACCAGGCAGGCCAGCACTTGGAAGAGGAGCTTCTCAAAGGCAGCCTGCATGGGTGCACCTGCCTGCCTCTGTCTTGATGTCAGAGATCCACAGCTACTTGGGGTGGCCTTAGCAGATGCCCCTTTGCCTGGACTGCTGACTGGTGACTGTGCCAGCACAAGCACAGCCTATTTTATTACACATCAGAGGTCTGCGGTGGAGCCTGGGGGTGTTCCCTTGTTGGGGGCTATGCATGGAGCAAGGGTGGGGGCTGCAGAAGCCTCACTGTGGCCTGACTTCTGGGGCACAACAAATGCCAAGGGTTTCTCTGGCTCTTTATAGAATACATGGGCAGGTTCAGGAGCAGAAGCAGAGCTCAGGGGGCCCCTAAACACAGGGTAGGCTTTAGAGCTGGGCATTACAGATTGATCTTTTTGAAGGGCTGCAGACACCCTGGAAGCTGTTAGGAGGTCTGAGTACATCATGAGATTAGGTGTGGGCCTCTGAGCATCATCCATTGTTTGCAATATGGCTGAGCCCTCCCCCCCGTATTGTCCTGGTGCCCTCTGAGTGTGTGCTGGTTTCAGGCAGCGAGAAAAGTTTAATGTGTCTTTTATTACCTGAGCCTCACTAGGAAGTTTTATTGTTGGCAGGGATGATTCTGTCATTGGGAGGTCTGTGTGTTCTCTGAGTAAGGGAATCTACAGACCTCAGAGCACATCTTGGCTTTCTTTCTGAAAGGCCTAAGTGTTTAAGGCTTCGGATGCTTTATACGTTTCTAGACATATCCATGGATTGTTCTTTTTGATCTTTCAAAGACAGCTCTAATTTCGTCCCTTAGTCATGGTCTATTGACCCCTTTGATTCTGGCATAAATGAGGGAACACAGGCAGGGCTGTGTTGCTAAGGAAAGCAGACAAGGCTGCCTTGTTGCTGAGAAAAAGCAGGCAGGCCTGTCTTGTTACATAGTTTCATTTTATTCCCCGATGTTGGTAAATAAAACCTCCAGATTGGACTTCAGGAGCTGCCCATGATCATTTTTCCATTCCTTTTCCCTGCTCTTACCATATTGCCTTTCTATTTAAATTCATTTTTACTTTTAATTTTTGTCAGAAAGAAAGAGGCAATTAAAAATCTATATGTAATGCTAATTTTTATTCTTGAATTACTAAAATACATGAAGAACATATCAATTAAAGCAGCATAAAATGGCAGATGGCATGAGCTTGATCACTGTCCCTCTACTCTGTCTTTCTTGCTCTACCCTGGGGTGACCACTGCGACTAGTTAGTTATGTATCCCTGCATCTAAACCAAATGTGCACAAAGAACAGCCTATTAAAAAGAGACTTGCCCACAGCTATCTAAGTCCCTCAAACTGCTATCTTAGTAGGAGGCCAAATTTCCATTCACACTATGGAGATTCAAACGTCTACACTCAGGTTCACAGACCTGAGCCAAGTCTGTGCTGGAACCAGGACTGAAGGTGGTAACTTATGGTTCACTAAGGGAGAAGTCTGCAATAGCTAGAAATCTGCCCTTTGCCATTCCCACTAAGTCACAGTATCAGGTATGAGGATCAAGGAGTTACACAGGCCTTTTAGAGGTTACTAGATTTTGGGTTTTAACTTTTGTAATTCCTAGTTTCTCTTCAGATCAAATATTGGGCCTGCACAACAGCAGCTCATGAGGAAGTGATGTCCAGAACATGTGTAAGTGTCTCAGACTCTTTGAATTTGTTTTTACTGAATTGTCTTTTTTTCTACAATCCACACCAATGGCCAAATAGGGTGTAGAAAAACAAGGACGCTTCACCAAACCAGATTGTTGGTGTTCAATACCTAACTTGAGTCCACTCCATTTGATGCAATACTGTTCAAAGGAACATTCCTTCAGTGAGGAGTAAAACATTGTACATCTGTCAGAGATAGATGTTAACAGATATCCTTGACTTTTAACATTATAGGTGGTATTTGAGCCAGATGCAGGTGGTATATACCTGTAATCCTGGCTACTCAGCATTCTAGTTTGAAGCCACCCTGGTCCAGAATGTCTGTGAGACTTTTATCTCCAATTAACCACCAATAAGCCCTAAGTAGAGTTGTGGTTCAAGTGGTAGAGCAATAGTTTTGGACACAAAAGCTCAGGAACAGCACCCAGGCCTTCAGTTCAAGTGCCAGGGCTAGCAAACACATACCAAAAATGTGGTATTTGCAACAAAAGAATAAATTTTAATTTGATCTCTTTTTAGCCAATTTAATATTCGAGCTCTTGATCTGCAAGCCTCTTGGCCACTCTACTCCTGGAGAATAACAATTATTCAAGTGGAAAAGGATCTACAATGATTCTCCATTAGAGATGCTGAGGTTTGAAAGACTATGCGAAAAAAATACTTCAGTCTCAAAAAGAATATAGCACTCACAGTGGAACCTCTGAAATTGTTAATTGATGGTCAGTATCTAGGCTTGAACTCAGAACCTGGGCTTTGTGCCTCAAGGTTAGCACTCCACTACTTGAGACACATCTCCACCTCTAGTCTTTTTGGGAGTCAATTGGAGTATGAGTCCCGTGGATTTTCCTATCCGAGCTGGCTTTTAATAAAGATCCTTAGATCTCAGCCTCCTGAGGAGCTAGGATTACAGGCTTCAGCCTGTGATGGCTAATTGAAATTTAATGGTACTAACTACCAGAGATGGTAGTTAAGACATTTACATCCACAACAAAAGTCCAAGTGAACTTCAGCTTTGGTTTCTCCAACACACTTAAGAGAAAGATCAGTAGAAATCTATCATTAAACCTTAATAGTAGAATTCAAATACTCTTGGCTTTTTTTTTAATTGTGAGAATAACACACAAAGGAGTTACAACTACATGGGCAAGATCTTGGTTTATTTTGAGTCCTGCTAAATCCTAGATTTACAGGGACAAATCCCAAAATACAAGTGTTAGGAGGTCAGAGACAGGAGAGTTCCCTGAAATTGCATTAAAATTAATATTAACAATAATATCCTTTGTTTAACTACCAATCTAACAAGTACACTTAACATAATTTTTTCCAAGCCTTTTCATTTCCTAACAAATGGAGCAATGTCATTATTTTTGATGGAGGCATAGAATTCCATTGTGTATATATGCCACATTTTCTTGATCCATTCATCTACTAAGAGCTATCAGGGTTCGTTCCATATCTTACTTATGGTAAATAATGCTGCAATAATAAACATAGTCGTGCTGGCAGCTTTAGTGTGGTCTTGTTTGTGATCATTTAGATAAATGCCCAAAAGTGGGATTGCTGGGAAATAGGGGAGCTCTCTGTGGAGTATTTTGAGGAACCTCCATATTGCTTTCCAAAGTGGTTGAACAAGTTTACACTCCCACCAACAATGTAGTAATGTTCACTTTTCTCTGCATCTCCTCAAGCATCTGTTGTTATTAGAGTTCTTGATTATTGCCATTCTAACTGGGGTGAGGTTGTATCTCTATGGTTTGGTTTGCATTTCTTTTATGACTAGAGAGGTTGAGCATTTCTTCATGTGTCTATAGGCAATCCTTCTTTCCTCTTCAGAGAAGTTTCTCTGTAAGTCTTTAGCCCACTTATTTACTGGGCAGTTGTTTCTTTGGAGATTTGTTATTGGAGGATTTAATTTTTTTAGCTCCAGGTATATTTTAGATATGAGACCCTTGTCGGTTGTATGGCTAGTGAAGAACTTATCCCAATCTGTGGGCTTTCAATTGATCTTGCTAGCTATGTGCTTGGCCATGCAGAAGCTCTGCAATTTTGTGCAATCCCATTTGTTCAACCTTTCTTTGACTTGTTGTGTTTCTGTGTCTCTATTAAAAAAATTTCACCCTGTGCCAATGTGACCTAGGGTTTCTCCTATTCCATACTGTAATGTTTTCAGATTGTCTGCTTTGACTCTGAGGTCTTTGATCCATTTGGAGTTGATTCTGGTGTAGAATGATATATAAGAATCTAGCTTTCATTGTCTACAAGTAGTTAACCAGTTTTGCCAGCACCATTTACTGAAGAGGCTGTTTTCTTCCATTCTATTTTTTGAGCTCCGTTATCGAAGATTAGTTGGCTATAGGGCTGTGTGTTCATTTCTGGGTTTTCAGTTATGTTCCATTGGTCCTGAGGTCTGTTCTTATGCAGGTACAATGCCGTTTTGATTACTATGGCTTTGTAGTAGAGTTTGAAATTTGGTATTGATATTCCTCCAGCCCGATTCTGTCTGTTGAGGATTGTTTTTGCTATTCGGGGTCTTTTACTGTACCATATGTATTTTTGGATCGCCTCTTCTAATTCCTTGAAGAATGAGGTTGGAATATTGATAGGTATTGCATTGAATTTGGAGATAGCCTTCAGAAGTATGGCCATTTTCCCGATCTTGATCTTTCAAATCCAGGAGCATGTGAGTTTTTGCCACTTTCTAAGTTCTGTTTTGATTTCCTTTTTCATGTATTCAAAGTTTTCTTCATGGATGTCCTTCACTTCTTTGGTTAAGTTAATTCCTAGGTATTTTATTTTTGTGGGGCTATTAAGAATGGACTTACTTTCCTAATTTCAGCCTCACTTTTTTCATTGTTGGCATACAGAAAAGCCATTGATTGTAGAGGGTTAATTTTATACCCTGCTACTTTGCCAAAGTTTTGAATCAGCTTGAGTAATTTGGGAGTGGGGTCTGTGGGATTCTTTAAACACAAGATCATTTCATTTGCAAAAAGGGAGAGTTTTACTTCTTCTTTCCCTATTTGGATCCCCTTTACGTTTGCATCTAGTCTTATTTGTAGTTAGGCATTCTAATATCAGATTGAAGCAAAGTGGAGAGAGTGTATGTCCTTGACTCATTCCTGAATTAAGAGGAAATAGCTTTAGTTTTTCACCATTAACTGTAATGCTGACTGTAAGTTTGTCATATATAACCTTTATTGTATTGAGGAATGTTCCATGGATTCCTAATTTTTCTGGAACCTTCATAATAAAGGGGTGTTGGATCTTGTCAAATGCTTTTTCTGCATCTATTGATATAACCATGTGGTTCTTATCTCTGCTCCTTTTGATGTGATGAATTATACTAATTGATTTGCGTATATTGAACCAGGTTTGCATCCCTGAAATGAATCCTGTTTGATCTTGGTGTATGATTTTTTTGATGAATTGTTGAAGTCGATTGGCCAAAATTTTGTTGAGAAGTTTTTCCTGAATGTTCATCCAAGAAATTGGTCTATGGTTCTCTTTCTTTGATAACACCCTGCCTGGTTTTGTGATGAGGGTTATGATGGCTTCATAGAATGAGTTCCGTAGTGAATTTTTTCTTTCAATTTCATTGAAGAGTTGGAAGGGTATTAATGTGAGCTCTGCTTTGAAGACCTTGTATAATTCCGCTGTGAATCCATCTGAACCTGGGCTTTTCTTAGATGAGAGACCTCTTATTACTGTCTATATTTCAGTGCTTGATATGGGCCTTTTAAGTTGATTTAACTCATCTTGGTTTAGTTTTGGCATGTCAGTATTTTCTAGGAAAAGGTCCATTTCTGCCAAGTTCTCAATCTTATTAGCAAAAAGTTTTGAGAAGTATTTCCTTATAATGTTCTGAATGTTGGTTGTTTCTCTGGTGATGTTTCTATTCTCATCATTGAGTTCATTTATTTGGGTATGTTGTTTTCTTTTTCCCATAAGATTTGCTAAGGGTCTGTCAATTTTGTTAATTTTTTCGAAGAACCAAATCTTTGTTTTGTTGATTCTTTATTTGACTTTTTTGAATTCTAATTCATTTAATTCTGATATAATTTTAAATATTTCTTTCTGTCTATTGGGTTGGGGTTTATCCTGCTGCTCTTTTTCAAGGAGGCTCAGATGTCTCATTAAATTTTTGGTTTCAGATCTCTCCAATATATTGATGTAGCAACTCAGAACTATAAACTTGCCTCTGAGTACTACCTTTGCTGTGTCCCAGAGGAGCTGGTAAGTTGTGTGCTCATTTTTGTTGAATATCATGAATATTTGAATTTCATTTCTAATATCTTCCATGATGCACTCGTGATTCAGCAGTGTGTTGTTCAGCCTCCATGTGTTACAGGACTTTCTTTAGTGGCTTTTGGTGTGGAGTCCTACTTTTAATCCCTTGTCGTCTGAGAGAATGCAAGGTATAACTTCAATGTTTCTGAATTTGGAAAATTTTCTTTGTGGCCTAAAATGTGGTCTATTTTGGAAATTGTTCCATATGCTGCTGAGAAAAACGTGTATTCTGATGCTGCTGGGTGAAATATTCGGTAGATGTCTGTTAAATCTAGTTGATCTATGCAGTTGTTTAGATATTCAGGTTCTTTGTTGAGTTTTTGCCAAGTTTATCTATCTGGTGGGGATAGTGGTGTGTTAAAGTCCCAAACAATCAATGTCTTTGGATCTATGTGGAATTTGAGGGAAAGTTGGGTTTCTTGGATAAATTTGGGTGCTTCGTTTGGTTAGTAGATATTTAGAATTGTAATATCCTCCTGAAGGAGAGATACATTAATTCGTATGTAGCAACCTTCTTTAACTCTTCTCACTTATTTTAAATTGAATTCTATTTTATCTGATATTAGGATTGCAACTCATACCTGTTTATGGGGGCTGTTTGCTTGGTAGATTTTTTTCCAGCCTTTAACACTGAAAATGTGTTTGGTTTTATGGACAAGATGTGACTCCTGAAGGCAGCAGATAGAAGTTTCTTGCTTTTTAATCAAACTAGACAGTCTATGTCTCTTAATTGGAGAGTTAAGTCCATTAATGTTGAGAGATAGAACTGAGAAGTATTTGGGAGTTTCTGCCATTTTATCCACCTTCTTGGGTGCTGTGGCAACTGGGTTCTTTCTATGGTTCTTGGATTCTCAGTTTGGCTCCAGTTTCTTGGCCTTTATTGTGGTCTTGTTGGTTTTCTATGTGTAGGACATCTTTAAGAATCTTTCATAGGGCTGGTTTGGTAGAGATATATTGTTTCATTTTTTCTTTGTTATGGAAGATTTTTTTTTGACCTTCGTTTATGAAGGAAAGTTTAGCTGAGTACAGTTTTCTTAGTTAATTTTTGTTTGTCTTACGGCACGGTATACATCATTCCAGGCTCTTCTTGCTTTGATTGTCACTGCTGAGAAATCTGAGGTGATTCTAACTGGTTTCCCTTTATAGGTGATTGATCTTTTCTCCTTGACAGCTTTAAGGTTCTTTTCCCTGGTCTGAATTGATCCTGTGAAGATTATAATGTGATGCTGGGTTGTCCTGTTCTGGTCCGGTCTATTTGGAGTTCTAAAAGCTTCTTGTATCTGAATAGGCCTATCTGTTTGCATGTTTTCTGCTAGGATCCTGTTAAACAAATTTCCTAGACCATTAACTTCTGTTTCTAGGTGCTCCTCTACACCCATTATCCTCAGATTAGGCTTTATGATGGTGTCTTCCAAATGTTGAATAGATCTATCATATTTCTTGGACTTTTCTTTGATTGTTGTATGTTCTTTCTCCATAATATCTAGGCTGTCTAAATGCCTAAGACTTCGTAGGAACATAGTAGATATCATTGAATACTAGATACACGGCTCTGGCACTGTCTAATGATACGCATTTATTGGCATACTACCACCTGCCTATCCATGTATGGCTATTTTGGCCACCTCTAGGGCTTGATCTCAGTGCCTGCCAAGAATTTCATCCTCGAGTAAGAAGCCAAGTGTGACACCTGTTTTCCGTTTCTGGGAGAGTGCTGGGTATCAGGCATGATGGAGAACAAGTCTACAAATCTAGATGCAATTTGATAGTATGTAAATAATGTCATATATGTTTAGGTGTCCTCACAGTTGGTAAAATAAACGGTAAATAAATGAATAAAACAACAAATACAATGAATAACCACACCAAACATATAGACTGAACATGTATATGGAAATTCAATGCTATCTTTAAAATATATATAAGGAGTATGACTGGGGCATGAATTCAGGCCTAGCAATCAGTCCTGAATTTCTGGTCTTCAAGCATAGTGAGCTTCCCCTTCCCCCACAGTGCAACATAGTTACTCAGTCCCTAAGTTCAAATCCCAGGCCTTGCAGATAAAAAATCACACATTCCAAGCCAAGGAGTTTCATTAGCATTTTTAGTATTTTTTTAAAGTTCATTTTGACTTTATTTGAACCATTTTGATTTTATAACATGAGAGTTTTTCATTTCAGCATAGCACATTGGTGTTTTTGACCATCTGCCATGAAGAGTGAGAATGAAAATGAGGATATCATTTCTCCCTAGAAGTTTGGGACAGTTGATGTTATTTCTTATTTTTTCTTTTTTTTAAAATTTGTTGGTTGTGAGGCTTGAACTCTGGGCTTGAGTGCTATCCCTGTGCTCAAGGCAAATGCTCAAGCACTTGAGCCACAGTACCACTTCCAGTTTTCTAGAGGTTTATTGGAGATAAGAGTCTCACAGACTTTCCTCCCTGGCTGGCCTTGAGTTGCCTTCCTCAAATCTCAGCCCCCTGAGTAGCTTGGATTATAGGCATAAGCCACCCGTGACCAGAAGTTGATGTTATTTCTATTTAGAGTTATTTTTATAATTAAAAAATGTCTGCAATTGTGTCCTGTGAGTTTTCCTCAGTGCCTACCACGAAATAGACTAGGGGAGTCCACATACCACCAAAGGTTGAGTTTCTGAATAAACACTAACTTCTGTGAGGACATTAGGTACTTGTAAGCATTTTGGTAATAAACTGGAAGCTAAAATGAAAAACAAAAACGTTGGTACTAAGATGTAGCTCAGTAGTGGAATAGTTGCCTAAAGAGCATAAGACCCTGGAAGAAAAGTTTCCTAAGAATCAGAATGTTAGAATATTGTATGAACAAACTTCTTTCCTTTTTTTATTTTGTCGGTGGTGGGGCTTGAACTCTGGGATGGGCATTATCCCTGTGCTCTTCAGCTTTTTGCGAGCACTGTAAAGCTTGAGCCACATCGCCACTTCTGGTTTTCTACTGGTTTATTGGAGGTAAGAGTCTCCCGGAGCTTGCCTTGAACTGCCATCCTCAGCTCTCAGCCTCCTGAGTAACTAGGATTATAGGTGTGAGTCAATGATGTATGGTACATGAACAAACATTTTACGATTGATTCTAAAGAAAGAAACTTCAAACATACTTTTTGTACAAATAATTTATAATGCCATGGTTAAGACACTAATTCAGAAGTATTTTTTCATTGGCTGGTTTCTTAGTTTATTTATATATATACATCATTAATTTATATATACATATTATTAAACACATAGCTTTGAAGTGTACCTAAGAATATATGGGCTCATGTAAAATTATACAAATGCATAAGCTGATTGTATTTTCAGTTTGTTGGTACCATAAATTAGGTGGGATTTGTGTACTGTTCATTTGTTCTCTGTTTTTTGGAGGATTTCCCTCCCCTTTATCCCCCTACACCCCTCTCCACGCACTTGAACTCAGCTTGCTCTTTCTTGGCTTGGTTGTTCGTAGATGATTTTCTACCACTTCAGCCATACCTGTAGACTGGCTTTTTGCCAGTTAATTGGAGATGATATCTCTCAGGCTTTGCTTCTTGGATTGGCTTTGAAACTTCATCTTCCAGTTCTCACCTCCTGAGTAGCTGGGATTACAGATGTGAGCCACTGGGGTGCCTAGGGATAAATTAATTTGGTTGATGGATTCTTTCTGTTTTTCTAAGCATGGGATGATCTACTATAGTATTTCAATAAATGTCCTGGGTCTGAATTAAGATATATAATACATATGCAAGTCTGTATGTTTCTCATAAGATGTAATCAATTTAATACATGTTATAAGTGTAATAATAGCCAATAAAAATAATGAATAAATAATACAAAAAATAAAATAAATACACTCAAAGCAAATTGCAATAAACATAAGTATGTAGATATTAATCATTATTTCAAATGTGAATGAATATTACATTAACAGGGCTGGGGATTGAATTCAGGCCTAGGGAACAGGCCTGAATTGCTTGTCTTCCAAGAGGGTGAGTTTCCCCATCTCCCCAGTGAATTAGAGTTACCCAAACTCTGAGTTTGATTGCCAGGCCTGCCAGAAAAATAGGGCATGAATTCCAAGCCAGGGAGCTTCATCAGTATTGTATGTATGCATATATGTATGTATGTATGTATGTATGTATGTATGTAAGTACATATATGTACATATATATACATATATATGTATATATGCATATATATACATATATATGTATATATGTATATATATATATATATGTACATATATACATGGGAATTGAACTCTGGCCTTGGGAGCTGTCCTTGTGCTCTTCAGCTCAAGGCGAGTGCTATAATGCTTGATCCATAGCACCACTTCTGGTTTTCTAGTGGTTTATTGGAGATAAGTGTCTCACAGTCTTTCCTGCCCTGGCTGGCTTTGAACTGTGATGTTCACATCTCAGCGTCCTGAGTAGCTAAGATTACAGGCGTGGACCATAGACAGTGCCAGGGTATTTTTAATACTTTTAAAATTATTTATTTATTTATTTATTTTTAATTTGGTTGTTGTTGTTGTTGTTGTTTGCCCAGCACTGGGCTTGAACTCATATCGTGGCAACTCTGCCTCAGCTAACATCAACCTAGGCTGGGATGGTGCAGCCTCTGGACCCACAGCCCATCCTGGGATACTAGGCCTCGGGGGCTGACAAGAAAACAAAATGAAAACAGCACTAAAAAAAAAAAGCCAGGAACCACCTACGGATGGTAGTTTCTTGGTTTTCCTTCCTTGCATGGTGACCATCCCGGGTCCAAATAACACTGATACAACCTGTAGGTCACCTGGCATTGGTGAAGGCTGACAAGCTGTCAGCGAAACCATAGGCCAACCTGGACACCTAGGCTCTGAGTTTGAATCCCAGTCATGCTACATACAAAGAGCTGGAGAGCCTAAGAAACTATTGTTTGTACATAGGAACGTGAGAGAAATTTGATCAATATAATGGTTGGATGAGTAGTTCATCAATCAGTCCAGTATAAATTTAGACCCAATAATCACAGAACACAGATTGATTTTAATTCATAGTTTATTATGCATTAAAAGAATACTATTCATTAAATGGAATCCTCACTAAAGACCTGAGAATCTGTATGAACGTAGTATATATCATTTAATTCCACATAGACATCACTGGCAGTAACAAAATATCTAAATATATTTTTATATTTATCTGTATACCAGATAAATATATATATATATATATATATATATATATGGTATATACACCAGATAGAAAGGTACTGCTATTTTGGCCAAACCTGTGGCTCCATCCTAGGTCCTGGGATCCACTTGGCAGCTGAATGGGCTAAAGGCTGCCATGCTGACACTCACCCATTCATGAATTGGGACTTCTAGGCCCTCAGTTCAGGTACCAGCATTGCCAAAAATTTCATCTTGGAGTAAGATTCCAAATGAGACACGTGTTTTCCATTTCTGTGCTAGTGCTGGGTGTCAGGTATGATGTACATAATATGTGTGCAAAGCTACATACTACAGAATAGATTGGAATAAATGTAATAAATGATATAGGTACACTCACAGTCCATAAAATAAATGTTAATTCAATCAATCAATAAGAATATATAATGAATCACTCCAATAAACACAATACAGACTGAATAAATAGATGTAAATATAAATCACATATTTAAAATGTCTATAATGTTACATTTTTCGGGCTGGTGCTTGCATTCAGGCCTAGGGAAGAGATGAGAAGTTCATGCATGATTCACATAGGAAATGATAGGCAAGACCTCTGGCACAACAATTATTTTTAATTAAGACTTCACGAAATGTGACAATAATAAGTACATTCAGGAAATTGAGGCATTGGGAAAGATCCAAGAATTGGTAGTCACATGGTAGATAGGATTCCAACACAGCTTGACACATCTTCTCTATACAAATAGGTATTTATTAGCATACTAGCTTCAGCTTATGAATGGATGAATATGGTGCACAAACCCCACCCTGGAGCTCAATCTCAGGTCCTGGGTAGGGCCTAGATCCTTAGTAGCTCAAAAGCTGTTGTGCTTATATGGACCCATTAGAAAGTTGGGCCTGTTAGGCCCAGAGTTCAACTCCCAGCAATGCCAAAAGTTTCATCCTGATGTGAGAAACCAATTCATACAGCTGTTTTCCTGTCTTGTGAAAGTCCTGGGCCTCATCGAGGATGGAGAATACTAGATAGGCAACTCTATAGCCATGGGAATAGGTTGTCATCCAAGGCAACACAGATATACCTGCCACCATATAAAATAAAATACACAATACATCCATGAATAAGAATCAAAATTAAAAAATAACTACATTGAAAGCAAGATGCATACCACACCTGTATGTAAATAGAGACCCAATGTTGAAAAAAGGTAAGCTTGTTATTTTGTCCACTGCTGGGACTTCAAATCAGGCCCTGGAGCAGTCCTGACATTCTAGTCTTCAGGGATGACGAGCTTTTCCTTCCCCCAAAGTGCAACAGGGTTACCCAGATCTGAGTTCAAATCCCAGGCCTGACAAAAGATTCATCCTGATGTTAGAACCCAGTCTTTACAACTGTTTTCTTCTCCTATGGAAGTCCTTGGTCTCAGCCAGGATGGAGAATGAATGCATAGGCAACTTTATAACAATGGGAACAAGTCATCATCCATGTCAGCAGAGTTATACCTGTCACCATACTCAGTAAAATACACAATACCTCCATGTATTAGACACAAAATAAGGAGGAGTGCATTGAATGCAAGATGCTATCCCCACATATATGTGAATAAATATCCTATGTTTCAATTATGAATTTATTCCTATCCTGGCCCTCACTGGGGCACAACCTCAGGTCCTGAGAATGACTTAGCTCCTTAGTTGCTCACAGGCCGGTGTCCTCACCTTGACTCTTTTGGGCGTGCTAGGCTCTCAGTTCAAATCCCAGCACTGCCAAAACATGAATCCTGATGTGAGAAGCCCATTGATCCACCTGTTTTCCTGTCCAGAGAATGTCCTGAGTCTCAGCTAGGATGGAGAAGGAGTAAGAAACTCTATAGAAATGGGCCTAGGTTGCCATCCAAGTCAAAACAGTTATATCTGTCATCATATGCAATAAAATACAAAATGCATCCCTGACTAAGACACACAATAAAAAGAACAACTACACTGAAAACATGATGCATTCCACACATGTATGTAAATAGAGATCCTATGTGTAACATAGGTGGGCATATGATTTTTGCCTGAGCTGGGGCTTCAATTCAGGCCTTGGGACCAGGCTTGACCTTGTAGTCTTCAACGATAGTGAGCTTCTCCTTCCCCCACAGTGCAAAAGAGTTACCTAGACCTGATTTCACACCCCAGCTCTGGCAGTAAAATGGCGCAAATTCTGAGCTACGGTGCTTCATTCATGATTTTTCAATTTTTTAATATTTTTGCCAGACCTGGGGCTTGAACTCAAGTTGTGGCAACTCTGCCTCAGGTCCGATCATCCTAGGCTGCAGCCTCTGGACCCACATCCCATCCTCAGATCTTAGGACCCCAGGGATTGTAGGAAAAAGAAAACAGCCGGAGGGGAAAAAAGTGCGGGAAATTCCAACTGGCGCTTTTAGGTTTATTTTCATTTGAATGTTGTCCATGGTAAGACTGAACATGGTGGACTGCAGATTGAAGGTGACCTGGTGTGGCTGAAGGCTTGCTGGCTGTCGGGGGAGCCACAGTATGACTGGGCAATGAAGGCCCCGAGGTCGAATCCTGGTCAGCCATCCTACATTGAGGGAATGGCAGGAGTTCCTGAGATACTCAATTCCGGACCTAAGAAGAGCCATGAAATACGATCAATCTCTTCTTTGAATTAGTAGTTCCTGAGAATTCGAGTAGGAAATGATAGTCAAGACTCATGGGTTATCGATTAATTTTAGTGAAGAGTTGATGAAGCATGACCATAATCATCACAGTCATTAAATGGAGGCATTGAGGAAGATCCAAGAATCGATAGTCACAGGGTAGATTGGATTCAATCACAGGTCTCCATCTCTCCTACACTATGCAGATATGTACTTATTTGCTTATTACTTTCAGCTTATGAATGGATGACTATTGTGCTCCCCCTGCCTTACCCCTGGGACTCGATCTCAGGTCCTGGGAATGGCTTAGCTCCTTAGTGGCTCACAGGCTGGTGTGCTTATGTGGACCCATTCGCCTATTGCGCCTGCTAGGTGCTGAGTTCAGATCCTAGCAGTGCCAAAATATTCATCCTGTCAGAAGCCAGACGTTTCACCTGTTTTTCTGCGTGAGTCCTGGGTTTCAGCTAGGATGGAGAACGCATGAGCCACCCTGTGGCCATGGGAAAAGGTTGTCATCCATGTCAGCCGAGTTACACCTGTCATATATACTCAAGAACATACTTAATACATCCATGAATAGCATACAAAATAGAGAGGATAACTACGCTCAATGCATGAGGCAGTCCACACACGGATGTGAATAAACATCCCATGTTTCAATGATGCATTGAGGACTCTTGTGGCCTCCCTGGGGCTTGATCTCAGCTCCTGGGAACAGCCCTGCTCCTTAGTGGCTGACAGGCTGGTTTGCTCATGTGGACCCATTGGGCAGTTGAGCCTCCTAGACCCCGAGTTCGAATCACAGCACTTCCAAAAATTCACCCTGATGTGAGAAACCATTCGTTGCACCTGTTCTGTGCTGTGCAAGTTCTGGGTCGCAGCTAGGATGGAAAATGCATAGGCAACTTTATACTTATGGAAATAGCTTGTCATCCAGGTCACCACAGTTATGTCTGCCATCCTATACTCAAGAAAATACACAATACATCAATGAGTAAGACACCAAATAAAGACAATAACTACACTGAACCCAAGATGCCACCCATCCGTGTATGGAAATAGAGATCCTCTGTTTAAATTCTGAATTTATCACTACTATAGCGCCCACCGGGTCTTGATCTCAGGTTCCAGGGAAGACCTAGATGCTTAGTGGCTCACGTGCTGGTGTGCTCACCATGACTCATCCTCCACTTGAGCCTGTTAGGCCTTGAGTTCAAATCTCACTACCAAAAGATTCATCCTGATATGAGAAGCCAATGGTTGCACCAGTTTTCCTATGCTGTGAAAGTCCTGGGTCTCAGCTAGAATGGAGTATGCTATATAGGCAACTCTATACTCATGGAAATTGATTGCCAGCAATGTCAGCATAGTTATAACTGTTATCACACTCAGTAAAATACATATTGCATCCATGAATAAGACACGAAATCAAGAGAATAAATACAGTGAACGCAAGATGCCACCCACCCATGTATGGAAATATAGTTCCTGTCTTTAAATTATGATTTCATGAGTATATTGACCCTCATGGGGCACGAGCTCAGGTCCCGTGAACGGCCTAACAACTTAGTGGCTAACAGGCTGGTGTGCTCACCTTGATTCATTCCCCAATTCTGCCTGCTAAGCTCTGAGTTCAAACCCCAGCACAGCCAAAAGATTCATCCTGATGTGAGAAACCAATGGATCCACATGATTTCCTGTCCTGTGAATGTCCTGGGCCTCATCAAGGATGAAAAATGCTATATAGGCAACTCTATAGCCATAGGAATAGGTTGTCATCCACGGCAGCACAGCTATACCTGTCACCATACCCAATAAAATACACAATACATCCATGAATAAGAATCAAAATTTAAAAAGTAACTAAATTGAAAGCAAGATGCATACCACACCTGTATGTAAATAGAGATCCTATGTTTAAAAAATGTAAGCTTGCTCTTTTATCCACTGCTGGGACTTCAAATCAGGTCCTGGAGCAGGCCTGATATTCTAGTCTTCAGGGATGATGAGCTTCCCCTTCCCCCACAGTGCAACGGGGTTACCAAGACCTGAGTTCAAATCCCAGGCCTGACAAAAGATTCAGCCTGATGTCAGAAGCCAGTCATTGCGCCTGATTTCCTCTAATGTGGAAGTCCTGGGTCTCAGCTAGGATGGAGAATGAATGCATAGGCAACCTTATAACCGTGGGAACGGGTCGTCATCCATGTCAGTACAGTTATATCTGTCACCATACTCAGTAAAGTTCACAACACCATCATGAATTAGACATAAATTAAGGAGAAGAAATGCACCGAACACAAGATGCTGCCCACATATATATGTCAATACAGATCCTATATATCACGTATGAATTTATGCTTATCCTGGCCATCCCTGGGGCTAATTTTCAGGTCCTGGTAATGGCCTAGCTCCTCAGTTCACATGCTGGTGTCCTGACCTTGACTCTTTCACCAATTGGGCCTGCTAAGCTTTCAGTTCAAATCCCAACATTGCCAAAGTCTCAAGGACTTTCCTGCCTGGCTGGTTTTGAACTATCATCCTCATATTTCAGCCTCCTGAGTAGCTAAGATTATAAGCATGAGAATCCAGCACCTGGCTCTATGTCTCATTTTAGATGTCCAAGAAATGGAGTACATGATTAAGACCTGTCAGGAAAGTCCACATGACTATCTATTTGAAGTACCTGTCACAAATTAGTAAGAACTTTTTATATGAGTTCAAATCCTAACCCAGAGCTGATTGGGAGTAATAGAAACTCATTAGGGATGAAAATTATGGAGTTCATTGAGTGCCAGAACATGCTTCTCTATATTGAACCTGATGAGATGCATGGTGCATAGGCCTGCTCTGTCTACCGTAGTTGAACAATCCCTGAGATATTTGGACCATTTTGATCAAAATGATGAGTAGCAATATTTTGAATGTGGTGTAAAAAAGGAGATTTTTTTCAGTCACAGACAATATTCTTTAGACATAGTTGGGCTTATGTGGGACAGCTTTCTTATAACCATGATGAATATAGGGAAGACTATGATAAGTGTCCTCTCTTTGCCCAAGAAATACTTCAGGGACAGAGGAAAACATCAGAATGCCCTGAATAAGAAAAAACATTTTACATAAGAAGTACAGTCACTACTCATCAGAAAATATTCAAAAGAGAGAATCCTTTTCAGGTAATGAATGTGAAAAACCTATCAGTAGGGAAATTCACCTTATAAAATTCCAGAGTAAATATGCAGAGGAGAACTCCAATGAGTATATAAGATGGAAAAATATTATATATCTCAGAAGTCAGACCTCACTTTCCCAACTCAAATGCCCACAGAAGACAAGCCTTATGAATATGACCATTGGACAGTTCCCACCCAGAAGTCAACTTTCAGCATGTATCAGAGAACTCATACAGAAGAGAGAACTTATGAATGCAACAAATGTGGCATGTCTTTCTGGCTAAAGTCATACCTCACTTTGCATCAGATAATACATACAGGAGAAAAACCTTATGAATGTAACAAATGTAGATAATTTTTCACCAGAAGGCACTACTTACTGTCCATCAGAGAAGACACACAGGGGAAAAATCCTATGATTTTAACATGTTTGGAGAGTCCTTTACCAAGAAGGCAGTCCTTACTGATCATCAGAGAAGACACACAGGAGAAAGACCTTATGATTATATCAAGTATGTAAAGTCTTTCATCCAAAAAGCAGACCTTCACATCCATCAGAGAATCCACACTGTAGAGACACCTTATGAATGTATCGAGTATGTAACGTCCTTCACCTGGAAGGAAGCTGTTACTAATCATCAGAGATAAAACACAGGAGAAAAACCTTATATATGTATCGAGGGTGCAACGTTTTTCACCTGGAAGGCAGCGTTTACTGATCATCAGAAAAGACACACGTAAGAAAAACTTTATGAATGTTTCTCATCCAGAAGGCACACATGAAACTCCATCAGAGAACACACAGGAGAAAAACTTTATGAATATGAAAAATATGTAAAATCTGTCACCCAGATGGCACCACTTACTGTCCATCAGAGATGACACACTGGACAGAAACCTTATGATTGTAATGTGTGGAAATTCTTTCACTTGGAAGGTACACCTTAACAAACATCAGAGAACACATACAGGATAGAAACCATATGAATGTATCCAGTATGGAAAATCTTTCACCCATAAGGCAAACCTTACTTAACAAAAACAGAAGACACACAGGAGAGAAACCTTATGAATGTGTCCTGTGTGGAAAATCTTTTACTGAGAAGGCATACCTTAACGTCCATCAAACACACACACACAGAAAAGAAAGCTTCTGAATGTATTAAGTGTGGAAATTCTTTACCCTGAAGCAGAATTTACTGACCATCAGAGAAGACACACTGGAGATAAATTTTGTGAATGTAACAGGTATGAAATATCCTTCAACCAGAGTCCAGAACTCAGTAAGCATAATGGAATTCACACAGGTGAGAAATTTTAGGAGCGTAATAAATATGGAAAGTCTGTCACCTGGAAGAAAACTCAGCTTGCATCAGAGCATCAATACGCGAGAGAAGTCTCATGAATGCAACAACTTTACAGTCTTTTACCCAGAAGGCTTAGCTGAGCATTCTTCACTGAACACTGAAATGAGAGAAATTCTATGACTGCAACAAGTGTGGTTTTTTAAAAAAAATTCACCCCTCTGTTTGCACCAGAAACACACAGGAGAAAACACGTTCACGTTAATTTATAGAACACACACAGGAGAGAAACCTGATGAACATTACCAGTGTGTAGAGACTTTCATCTGGGAGGCACACCTCATTGTTGATCAGAGAACTGACATATAGGAGAAACGAAACCTAATGAATGGAACAAATGTTCAATGACATTTAATCTGAAGTCAGTCCTCAGTGAAATTGAGAAAATCCACAAGACAGAAACTTAATACAACAAATAAAGAAACACATTCAGCAAAAAGTTATATCTCAACAGGTACCAAAGACTTGGACACACGGCAGCATCTCCGTAAAAGTAAGCATTAGAGGAAGTCTATCAACTGGATGTCAACCTTCAGCAAGCATTGGAACATTAACACAGAAAAGAAACCCACTGTGGGAAAATTGTTGTCACAGATCTCCGTAATTTATGAAGAGAAATCCTTCATTGCAGAGGTAACTAGGTGTAATGGGAAATCTTTCTTTACTCTTAAGCATTCACTGAACCAAGAATTCTTATCCTTTCATTGTTGTGAGTAGGATATATATACTTGAATATTATTCAAAAGATTTGGACACAAGTGATGCGCATTATTACTTTCAGGCATGCAGAGTGATTAAAAACATAAAGTTGTTGACTTGTGTCTGTATAATAAGCAATGACTTATCAAGATAATTTTATATACTCTTCTCAGAAATAAGAGTTCCAGCACTTTGAGACTGGAGTCAGATGATCACCAAGTGCTTTGGGGAACAATAGATGTGAAAAGACTGTCCTGAGTTAAGCCCAGGACATGAGAGCAAGGATTTCTCCACTGCTCCCTTAAAGTCTCCACAGTATGTGTGGTCCATTCCTCGTAACACAGATGACACTACTTCCAGTTCAGTTTTTGAATGGAAGTTATTGTTTATTACAAAATGTGCACGAGCCTAAAATCTGTCTGGACACCTTTTATCCCTAGATCATTCATATAACATTCAGAGAACATGGGAGGACAGATATTTGGGAACACATTTTCTTTGTGTGCGGACATAAATCTTACAATTTAAACTCAGAGTCTAGGAACTGCCCTTAAACATTTTTGCTCAAGGCTATTGCTCTACCACTTGAGCCGTAGATCCAATTTGGGTTTCTTTGGATGGTGAATAAAAAGAAGAGAATTCTGTATTTGGTTATGGATGAGTAACACCAAAATGATTTCAGTGCTTAATTAATCACTAGAGATGAGCTACTTGTAATTGACTCACTCTTAACTTATTCTGCTGTTCTGTTGAGTGAGTTATAATAAAACATCATTATGGATGATGGTAAGAGCCTGATTTTTCTCACTTTTCTGGAGGACGAAATTGGAGTTGTTAGGAAGATGAGTATCTCTCTATCACCACTGCTGTCTCTTTCTCTCGCTCTCTTCAGATAACTAATCAAAACACTATTAAAAATAGTTTTGGTAAAAAATCTGATAGCAATGTAAAAAATTAGAAACGAGGCAAAAGAGAAGCTTGTTAGAAGATGGTTGCAAAAATCCAAAGGATAAGAGAAACATAGATAGAGGTAGGACTCTGCTAGATGTTTAGTAGGGTAAAATTCAAGTAAAAAGTGATCCTCATCACTTTCTATTACGTAGATAAGTACATACAGCATTTTGATACAATATTATAGTCCATATTTTCTTGATGCATTGATTTTCTATCTAACACCTGGAAAACATATATTTGTTGACTTATTTGCAGTCATTTGCAATCTCATGGAAGATAGTCTATTTAGTGAAATAACCACGCAGAGAAAGACATTGAACAATCTGAACAAAAATGGAAACTGTCAAAAATAGAACCAATTCCTTACTGGAGTTGAGAGAAGAATAAATGCTACTAGAGTCATGGAGAGATTGGTCCACTTGATTCTCTGTTCAAGAATTTTTTATTCTTCATCTTTTGGTCAAATTGACCCAAGTAAGATTGTGCTTTTGAAGGGTTTCCAGTGTGGTATGCATTTATATATCACAGAGGGGTTATGTGGTCAAATGCCTTCATTTAGAGAGTTCACATAGAAAGAATAGACCAGACAGAAAGAATTGTGACTGAAATCACAAGGTTGCAGCCTGATGTCTTTGATTTGAATTGAACATGGAATCTGCAATGTACTCTGTGCCAAAGATCCATGATAGACTGTGGAAATGTTACCCTGTCTGTGTTATTCACATTGGATAAACCTGGAAAAAGACAGGTGAACCTTAACTGTTCTTCCTTTATGTGGTCATGTAATTTGGAACTCATATATAATGTCTGTTTTCCTATGCAACTACTTTACAACTGACAATAGTAATAATAATGCTGCAGTTATACTGAATGTGCCAATATCTATTTAGGATCTATTTACATTCCTTGTTTCCTTACTTCTTTCCATTCCTCCTTCCTTCCTGTCTCTATGTATATCAGGAATTAGATTGCTAGATAATAAGCTAGTTATGCTTTTAATTTTTAGAGTGCTTTTCATACTATTTCCCAAGGCAACTGCACTATTTTATATTTCTACCAGCAGCGAGCAAAGGTTCCATTATTTTGTTGGTCGTGGGGCTTGAACTCTGGGCCTGGGTGCTGTCCCTCAGTTCTTTAGCTGAAAGCTAGTGTTCTACCACTTTAGTCATAGCGGCACTTTTGGTGTTTTGGTGGTTTAATTGGAGATAAGAGTTTTACAGACTTTCCTGCCCAGGCTGGCTTTGCTCCATGATCAGACCTCAGCCTCCTGAGTAGCTAGGATTATAGGCGAGAGCCACCAGTGCCCAGCATCCAGTATCTTTTTATTTATTTTTATGGTAGGCATCCTAAGGAGTCATTGACATTTTACTTACATTTCCCTACTGCTTAGTAATATTGAGCATATTTTCATACATTTGTTAGCCACATACAAAGATTTATGTATCTTCTTTGTAAAAACGGTGAATTCCAGTGTTTTTCTCATTGTGTGTTCAACTTAGTCTGCCATAACCAAATAGTATACAGTGAGTTAATTAAATAAAAATTTATTTCTCATAGTTCTGAAAGCTTGAAAACTCAAACCAGTATGCTAGTGTGACTGGGTTCTGATGAAGGATCTATTTTAGGTTTGTAGATGGCCTATATCTCATTGTGTATCTACATGAAATCTTGGTATGTTCATGACTGGGAAAGGAGGAACAGTTGAGATGGAAAGGATCTTTCTTTGCTTTTTTCTGTGAAAGTTAAATCCATCTCGGGCCTCACCTCCATGATGTCATCTTACCCTAATTAGCTACCAAACGCTCCATCTCCAAATAATATTTTGAGGATTGGGAATTCAACTTATAATTTTGGAAGAATGAAATGCAATCCATAGTGCCAATTTTTAAGTTTATTATTATTATCATCATCATCATCATCATCATCATCTTCATCATCTTCATCATCATCGTCATCAATCCTGACAGTTGCCTTGAGTGTTGTGTCTGACCTCTTCAACTCAAGGTGAGCACTCTACCACTTGAACCACAGCACCACTTCATATTTTCTGGTGCTTAATTGGAAATAAGAGTCTCACAAACTTACCAGCCCAGTTTGGCTTTCAGTTCTATTTGAGGTTTTATACTTTTCATTATAGAAGTCTTTTTACTTCATTAGTTAAGCACAATCTTAAGCTAATTTTTTGAGACTATTGTGATTTTTCTGATTTCTTTTCCAGACTGTTCATTGTTGCCAGACAAGCTGATGATTTTAAATGTTCATCATTTATTCTGACACAATTCCAATAGCATTTATCAGATCTAGAATTTTTCTCTGGAAATTTTTAGGATCTTTTAAATATAGGATCATGTAATATGTGAACAAGCATAATTTAAATGGTTTCTTCCCTTTTGACCTATTTATTTCTTTCTCTATGCTTATTTCTGTGGCTTGATTGCATTCAATACGGGAAAAGAATGAAAAAAATAGACATTTGTGTCATTCCTGCTATTAACAGAAATGATTTAATTTTTCACATATACCCGTAATCCTATCGAGATATATACCCAGTATCACTAGTTTCTTCAAGGGTTTTATGATAAAAGAATGCTGACTTTAACTGGGCATAACACCTGTAATCTTGACTTCTCAGTAGGCTGAGCTCTGAGGATCAGAGTTCAAAGCCAGGCCGGGCAGGAAAGTCTGTGAAGCACTTTTCTCCAATAAACGACCAGAAAACTGGAAGTAGTGCTGTGCCTCAATGATTGAATGCTTGCCTTGAGCTGAAGAGCTGAGGAATAGCACCCAGGCCCAGAGGTCAAGCCCCACAACTGACCAAAAAAAAAAAAAAAGAAGAATGTTTACTTTTGTCAAAGGCTTTTTTTGCATCCAGAGAAATGAGTGTGTGATTTTTGTCCTTGATCAGCTTATGTGTTGCATTGCACTTAAAGATTTATGTGTGTTAAACAATCCTTCATCACTGAAATGAAACTAAGTTGACCATGATGTATGCTATTTAACTAAATAATCTTTCCCTCTTGTTCCTAATTTGCTTAATGTTTCTTGTCATCAAAAACCAATTAAATTATAACAGATAGCTTATGAACACAGAGTGAAGCAAAGATGGGTTTTGTCTAGGTTTGAAGAAATTGAAGAAAAGAAATATAGGGACAAGCCTTAATGATAATTCAGAAAACATTTTCCTAAAATAGAGTCTTTTCTCTCTGGCTGAGATTTGCTGTCAAAAAATAGAATCCACAGTTTGCAGATATTTTGTAACCAAAATCCAGATTTCTCATCACTTTTAGTCAAACCTTCTTGGGTGACCTTCAGAACTGAACAGAGTAAGCGTCAGAAGATAAATGTCTCCCAAATTCTATTGATGAGTAAACTTTCTTCATGGTTCCAAGTAAGAGAAGAAGCCCTAGGAACATCTGCTTCTTTTTCCTGATCTCTTCTGTTCTTATCATATTCATTCTAAGATTCAATTCATAGCCACAATAATCACTACCACTTATTTTATTTTCACAATATTTTAGACTTTATTTTAAATGTTCCATGAACAAATAGATTTCAATATTACAACAACATAATGAGGCAAATAGTAAACTATAATCACTTACGTGATGAGAAAACCGAAATCTAAAAATGTATTGTGTCTGGGATCACACTTAGTGGTGGTGAAGTCTACCAATACATTTTCTCTAAAGGCACTTACAAGTTCATAAATACTTACACAGCATTATAAAGTCTTAGCTATCTTAGCCATTCACATCTTCACACCATTCACTGAAAGATTGTTCCAATCTCTGTTCCAACCACTTTTCATTTTGTTATAACAAATTGATAGATGCAACAATAAATCCACACTATTTGTAAGTTTTAAGAAAAGTTTACTGACAACTAAAAAAAGTGACATAATATTTTACATAGATACATATCCTTCTGAGGCTAATTTCAAATGTCAATTCTGTGAGGAAGAGGAGGATTGGTCCCTTCTTCTGAGCTTTAGTTAGCTGATTCTGGAACTTTCCATAGTTGTTTGTTTAGCTGTAGCCTTTACATGTGAGTCTTTTGAGTGGTTGGACAATAACTGATCGTTCTTCAGAGGTCTGAAGTCTCAACTGAACCCCCCTCAATATTTTCAGGATAAACAAGTTATAATCAATATATATAATAATTAATCAGTTTTGAAATTTAAGTAAAAGTAACAGGCTCGAGAAATACTGAAGTTAATGTCTTCAAATTCAATTTCAACTAATTTATTTCAACTAGGGCTGTCACAGAAAGTGAATTTATATCAGGGCTCAAAAACAAATAATTAGGGGCTTGGAATGTAGCTTAATGGTTGAGTGCTTGCCTAGCATGCATGAAGCCCTTATTTTGATTCCTTAGTACCACATAAACAGGAAAAGCAAGCTGAAAATGGTGCTGTGGCTCAAGCGGTAAAGTGCTAGCCTCAAGCCAAAGATGTTCAGGGAAAGGGCCCAGGCCGTGGACTGGAAAAAAAAAAAGCAGAAAGAAATGCTTAGTCCCATTGATGCTGTATTTTAAGAATTCACAATATTCAATGTTAAATTTTTTGGTGCTGGGCCTGAGACTTACAATCAGGTCTAATCATTGTTCCAGATCCTTCCTTTTGTGCTAGCAAGGCTAGCACTCAGCAACTTGAACCACAATACCACTCCTGGCTTTTATGATGGTTTTAAGTGGATATGAGTCTTACTACTCCTTGGGCTGGCTGCCAAGCTTACACCTCAGCTCTCAGCCTACTGAATAACTAGGATTACAATCACGAGTCACTAGAGTCTGCCTGATGAACATTTTCTTTTTTTACCATATCACATTTTTGTTTACCTTATCATCTCAAAAACAGACATGTATACCAATTTATACAATTATTATATGGTACATACTTTTTCAGGCAAAATTGCATAGAAAAAAGTCAAATTAATTTCAAAGTCATCTGTTATAACTAGTTGCAATTTGAATGTACTTAATTGTCCATATAGATTTCTGCCAATAATTTCTTCCTATTCTCACTGCTCTGTCATAGCTTTTTCCAACCAAGTTTTGTAATTCTCCACTTTCCCCGTGTTCTCTTTCATTAAATGTCACCACTAGTCATGTCTTCTTCCAAGCTTCATTTCCTTCATTCACAGACCTTGTTTGCTTTTCGGTTTGTATTCTCAAGTGTTCTCCCTCCCTCAGTCTAACTTATATGGATTTGAGAGAAAACTGATAGGAGATGGAAGGCTTAGGAAATACATTCCAATTCTATATGTGACTTTCATTGAAGGGAATGCCCAAGACAACCTTAGGTAAGGAACCTAGTTTGAAGAAGTTCTCAGGAATTATAAATTTCTTAAAGTCAAGTGGATTAGAAGAGGCCCAGAAACCAGCGTTCCCTCTTGGAGAAGCAAATACACAAGGACAATACTGCAAACAAAAATTGGGTAAGAGAAAATAATTTGGGAAATTTACTAATTTTGGTAATTCTAGCAAGGTTGCTGAGGGTAATCTGATTATGTGAGATGGACTTTGGAAAGTTCAAACATAGGCTGAACTAAGCTGTGGAACTAGTAATTAGGTTTCCAATGAGCAGCACATAAGAATTTCACAATGAAGTTACACACTTGGGTTATTATCCACCTGGAGGCACTTAGGCCATGACACATTTTACATTCTCCCTGAACTTCTGAATGTTAATCTAAAGAACATAGATAAAGATGCACAGACTGCACTGGGAACGTGGCTTAGTTGTAGATTATGTGTCTTGTATGAATGAAGCCTTTGGTTCTATTCCTTAGAACCACATGAACAGAAAAGGCCAGAGGTGGCAATGTGGCTCAAGTTGTTGAGTGCTAGCCTTGAGCAAAAGAAGCACAGGGACAGTGCCCAGGCCCTGAGTTCAAGCCCCAGGACTGACAAGAAAAATGTGTACAGCCTGCATGTTGTCTGAAAATGATAAGTAAAAGGTAAAATAACAGATAAACGCAAAGTGTCTGATAAATCTGTGACCACACATTTTCAATCCTGTATGTCCTCGTCTTTGCTCAATACTTAACATACCCTCAACAAATATTCTGAATGAATAAATTCATCAAAGACCACTTTATAAGAAATTTAATGAAGTCGAAATTAAACCTGAAAATGGGAATGGCCAAAACTTAAAATTGAATTAGAAACCTGTAGTTAGTGTTCAAATGAAGTCTTTGTATCTCTTAGTCAAAGATTAATGGGGGACCAGAGTATGTGAGAAGAATAGATGATAATTTGGTAGTAAGAGATTTTACTTTTCTGAAGAAATAGGGACAAAGATTGTTGATCCCCAACTTAAATAACCATTGTTTTTCAACTTGGACGTAGGAAAAAGGAGGTAAAAATGAGCATGTACATCCTACAGGAAAGAAAGAGTTATGCTTATGAAGATATCCGTAAACCCCAGGATGATGATTACCTGTGTAAGTAACCCTCTGTGCTTGTTCAAACAGAAGGCAAATGTGCTTTTATAATAATTCATCAGGTCATTTGGCCCCCAATTACTGGTTTACTCTAGTAACTTCACATGAAGAACTAAGCGACAATGATATGCATTCTGTGCTCTTTCTCATGATTGTTAAATCTGGGAATGTACATATTTCTTGACTAATTTTTGCTTCTCTTGCCTCAGATTGTGAGCAGTGTCAGAACTTCTTCATCACCAGCTACACTGTTCATGGGCCACCTATATTTGTAAGAGACAATGTGGTGGACAAGGGGCATTATGACCATTCAGTCCTCAGTCTGCCCCCTGGGCTGAGAATTCGTCAGTACAGTACCCTGAGGCTAGGCTTAGAGTATGGAATGAGGAATCTGATCTGCCATTGGGTTTGCACTTCAGCCCCTATGAGGGCTTGATCATAGAAGATGAAGATGCAGACAATAGGTACTCCTAGATGGTAAGAAATGCCCTCCCTTTCCCCCCTTTCTCTAACTCCATGTGTCCCCCTGTGCCTCCAATGAAACTTTGCTAGGACATGGACAAAATAATTGTATGTGTTTGTGGAATCTGCATAAACATGGACATGCTGATTTAGGATCAAAGTATAGCGCATATAAACAGAGTGTGTTAGAGGCAAAGTGCATCCATGCTTAAGGAGCCTCTGTTAGGACTATGACAAATCCCCTCAGATGTGTAGACGGCATCTTATGTGTTCACAACTACTGAGTCCATGCAGGCTCAAAGAGCATCACTGGAATCAAGTAATATGATTTTGCCAATTATTACCCAAAAGCCTTTAGCTTGTCTTTCTGAAACTCAGATCACAAAAAGGAGTAACTTCTATGTGTAGATGCAAAAAATAAATCCCAGGCCAACTGGAGTGAGTCCAGCAGTCATTTTCATGGTTCCTAAGAGGATATTATCCTCAGAAGACTTGCACCCTGATTATCACACATATGGATTCCCATATCTCCATTTTTCTTTTGCTGTACTTGGTGCTTTCAAAATTATGAATATTTGATGGACAAGAAATAAAAATATAAATAGTATAGCTGGGTTCCATAGCTCAACCTTTAATTTGTACTTTTGAGATAGAGATGAGATCTCAGTCTGATGCCATTCCTAGCATAAAAGATTATAAGACCCCGATTACTACCAATGGCTGAGCACGTTGGTGCACATTTGTTATCCCAGCTACTGTGGAAGTACAATGGCTGGATAAAGTGAAGTATCTCCAGCAACCCAGGCAAGCACAAGCAGGATAGCAACCCAGGACAGCAGGGTAAATAATACCTCAAAAACAAACTGTGCACTGGTGGCTCAAACCTGTAAGTAGCTACTCAGAAAGCTCGGATATGAGTATCATGGTTCAAATCCAGCCCATGGAAGAAAGGCTGTGAAACTCTTATCTCCAATTAACCAGCAGAAAATCAAAAGCGGCGCTGTGGCTCAAGTGGTAGAGCGCTTGCCTTGAGTTGAAGAGCTGAAGGACAACATTCAGGCACAGAGTTTATGCCCCTTGACAGACAAAAAATACCTCAAAAATAAACAACACAAAAAGGGCTAGTGGTTCAAGTGGTAGAGTGCTTGTATTGCAAGAGGTAAGTTTAGTTACTGAGTTCAATCATTAGCTCTGGTATGTATGTATGTATGTATGTATGTATGTATGTATGTATGTATGTATGTATGTATGTATGCATATAAATATGTGTACTGTATCAAAATAAAAATTTCCATGAGAGACAAAATTAAGACATCAGAAGAAAAACCAAAGGGCCTAACTTCATTCATAGATCCTGCATCTGTAAAGCACATACTGTATACGAGTCAAAGAATTATCCTCAGTAGTTGAATAAATCATATTCCCTGAGTAATTGTGAAACACATGTGGAGATAGAAAGGACAATTTCATTGTAGGAGTATTTAACTATAATTTTTCTTCGTCGTTTTTGCAAAGTACATAGTGCCCTAACAACCTACAAGAAAGAACTTTAGTCTATTAGGGTATACTCAAACACGTAGAAGCAGAGTTGGAGCAGTGGTGAGGTTCAGAAAGCAGTGGTTCTATGGTATGTCCTGCAGCCCTGTGCCATGGGGAACCATTGTCGTATCAGGAAACAACATCATGAATAAACAAATTTCCCTCTATTGTCTTTATAAGACAAATGATTCTCTGAATTTCTATGGGAACATAGTGGAGACAGGTGCATGAGTGAGTCCAATCTAAGGAAAATTACTTGGGCCAAATGTCAAATGATGTGTGCTAATCTAGAAACAGAATGCATGTCCCCACCAAAATCTATGACATAAACTTTAACTCAATTTAGAGAATCTGGAAATCTATCTATTTGTGACAAATAAGGATTAAGAGAAGTCTGGAACTGAGCTTTGAAAACAGTGCACTTAGAGTTCTAGAGTGGATGAGTATTGGGAGTAGATCCAAAGGGAGCAGAAACTTACCCTCTTATGTTTCCTTCCTGTGCCTGCTTCAACTTTAGGTATATGAACTGTGGCAGGTGTGCTGAGAATCAGAATCCGAGGGCCTTTCAGTATCAGAGGTAGATCTTCTACCAAACCTGTCATGTCATCAAGGCAGGATGTGAGCTGCTTGTCTCGTATGGGGATGAGTATTGACAGCAACTGGGCAGTAAGTGGAAGAAAGAGCTCACAGCAGAAACAGGTGGACCTTACTATGGTTCCTTAAAAAGGAAGAAAAGAAAAAAAATAATTCTCTTTAGGAATTTTCGAATATCAACTCTTCGGTGGAACAAAAGGCAATTTAACGTGAGAAAAATTTCAAGTTAAGTACCTCTGAATTTAAAGATGCAGTTTGTATACTTTATTAGGAAAATTTCCTTATTTTTAACTATTTGTCCTGATTTTACATTTTAAGAACTTCATATGTTTGAATGCAATACAAAATACCGTGCTAAAAGGCGTAGAGACCAAACAAAGAACCTACCAGCTCTCTTTCAAAGAACCAGTTACTTCTGGCCATTGCAGTTTTTTCTTAATTCCCTCCATATTCGCAAATATTATGCATATGTCATTGTTCATTCATTACATAGTCTACATATTCTGTGAATATATTACTAGGAAGAAAATCAGTTAGAATGAGAGTTCCTATAGAGACTTGTGTCTTTGACAAAAATGAATCCATCTTTTCTCAGGGCATTTTGCTCTAGCCATGGCCCTCAATTCTTGGTTCCATGGCTGCAACTAGGCCTTACTTTTCTTCCTCACTAGAAACAACTAAAAAGTTTTTAGTAAGGATGTTCTTTCAGTAGAAAGGCCTGAGATAGAGGAGGAAACATAGCCCTGTGAATATCTCTGAGATGGCCTGTCATCAGCGTGGAGAAGTTGACTCCTGTAGTTGGATGTGTCAGTGAGAGGACAAATAGGTTGGCAGTGATTTCAGAAACTCTAAGGAAAATATCTGTTATCTGCTACTGGAAAAAGAGTGTCAGTTCATGTTCTAAGAAAATGTAACAGTAAAAATAACTAAGAAACCAGACAGCCCTGATCTGTCCAGGAATCTCAGACTGCCCTGACCTATTATCTCCCAACTCTATCAGGAAGCAATTTAGGTCGGGAAATAATCCAGGAATAGTGCCCTCAGCATTCCTGTGATTGGCCCCACCTACCCCAACTTATAATATGCTTGCTATGTATGATTTAACCTATCCTGTAACTGCTAAGCGAGAAAGTCCCTGCCCTTACTGGAAATAATCATTCCCCAACCAATAAATTTAAGACTAGATTTACTACGAACCACCGACCTATCACAAAATCAGTGTTGTAATGATCCTTCCACCTGCTTCATACAAAATAAAAAGACCTTGCTGACCAAGAGATTGGGACTGACAATTATTGACCTGCTGTGTCAGGGAAGATTTGTGAGTCCAGCTCGAGCTGTAATAAACGACCCCCCTGTATTTACATTGGCAAGGGCTCTCTGCTGGCCTTTGGGGGCGGTCTATGGCCTGGTACTTCAGCAGGAAGCAGGAGGACAGCGAGAGTCCAGAAGAAAGGAGAGGCACAGGAGTGAATGCACCTTTCCGTGGAGACGCCTGGGCCATACTTATGAAGTTCCCAACATGCACGTGTTGGCCTCCACGCAAGTCCCTGGAAGTCCCACTGGTCTGGGGCACACTGCCTGCTCTAGATCTACAGTCTGAACTTCCCCGTTGGCCCTGGACCTGGCTGGGCTGGAGCTGCACCCACCAGCCATGCTTCCTCCACCCTGTTGCGCATAGCTTCCCAGCCACTGCTTGGTCTTCAGCATCTATGCCAGTCTGGCTCTCTGGGGCAGGCTGAGGCTGAGGTGACCATTCCGGGTGCCCGTTCAAGTCGAGTGAGGCCAAAGCTGTGGTGGAGCCAGTCTTCACACACTTCCAGGTATGTCCAGAAAGGATTGAACTCCACTGGCCCAGTGCTGCCGTCCTCTCATCCCCAGAGTTTACCTCCATTTCCCCACCTTTGTTGTTGAAATTGTTCAGCCACTGTGATCTTAATTTTCATTGTCCTCCTTTGCAGTACTTGAGATTCCTTCCTCTTCTCACCAGGCCACCAGGCCCCATGGGATCTGCCCCAACAACCCCACCTCACAGACATTCTCCAGAACCAGGCAGCCTTCGGGCATGCTGCTTCCTGAGCCTCCGGCTTCCTGCCTCTTTCCTTGCTTCACCAGCTTCTGCCAAGGCCTCCTCTCCCCTCCACACTGCCCCAAACCTCAACCCCAGTGTGGCCTCCCATGTGGCCAAACTCATCTCCCTACCAGGCCCAATCCAACCCCAGTGTGGCCACTGCACTGGAGAAGACAACTAAGGTCCAGCAGCAGCAAAGATGACACAGTGTACAGCTGGTTGAGAACTGGAGGCAGCATAGATCTCTCTGATCATCTTTCTCTTCACTTACTCAGGTATTAATTGAATTTAGTATTTAATTTTTGGTACACAAAATCTCATAAGTATCTTCTTATTAAGCCTTTGCAGAATAGCTGGTAGAAATGCAGTCCCGGATTGTGTGTTGTTTAATTTTTTTGAGATTCAGAGATGTTTAAAGTAGTTATAATCATCATGAATTCTCACTTTTACAGTAGAGCGCTATTCAGAAAATAATTACTTATGCATCTATTATCAATTATTTATATGACTTGAAACTTAAAGTTTCAAATATTACAGGAAGATCTTTGATTCATGTTGAGTGGATGTGAGTAGGTTGAGCTGTTGCATACATTCATTGTGTGTGTGTGTGTGTGTGTGTGTGTGTGTGTGTAGGGGGTGTATATGTATTATTGAAATCAGGGATAAGGATGAGCACTGGTCTGAACTTGTTTCCTTTTTCTGAGAGATATGGTATTTCTGTGTTTGTGGTAAGCTCTGACTGCTTGCCTTTGCCTGATGTGCACTTTGCAGTTTTTTTTTTTCAAATAAGCTTCTTATTTCTTATTGAGTAGATAGGGCTCTGATATTGCTTTGCCTTTAATCTGCCATCTAGGATCTTATTTTCCTCTTTAAAAATTAACATACAATATAAATTTTATCCCCTGTCTGATTTTCCCTTTAATTTGCATTTTGAAATAAGTAGTATAAGGAGTTTGAGCTCTGTATTCATGAAGTTTGAAATTTCTTTTTAATGTAATAACTGGACACATTTGTTAGCACAAAGATCTTAAATTTCTTTTGTAGTTTTAGTTTAAAATACCCTCCTCCATGTTTTTAGCATGGGAAGACAAACAATTCCTAGTAAAAATGATAACAATTTATCCTTTAACTATCAGATAATTCATAATTAATGTCTAGTGGCAAATGAATACATTTCTGAATAGATTTCCTTGATAGACCCGTGCACAAAAATACCCCTCATAGGTGCTGAGAAGGTAGATTAGTGGTACACAGATTACCTTGCATGCATGAGGCCCTGGGTTTGATTCCTCCTCACCACGTAAGCAGAAAAAGCCAGAAGTGGTGCTGTGGCTCGAGTGGTAGAGCACTAGCCTTGAGCTGAAGAGCTGAGGGCAGCGACCAGGCCCAGATTTCACCACCAGCGACAAAAATAAATAAATAAACAAATAAATAAATAAATGAATAAAGAAATAAAACAAACTCATACACAAGTAAATTAATTTCAAAGGTTGATTACTATTTTAGTTAGGGGCAGGGTGCCAAGATATAGCAGACCTCTGTCCCAAAGCTTCAAGAAGGATTTCAACAGTTGACAAATACTGAAAACAAAAAGTAAAAAACATAGCTCTGCCAATAACATATAGAATCTCCATTCAAGCAGAAAGAAGTACTACGAATGAAATACTTTTTATAACATTTGTTAAGAGATTTTGGCTCTATATTAATTATCATATCAATTGACCTTCGAAAACTCTATAGGTGGGCCTGAGTCTCAAGGTCCTCTAACTAAAACTGGAGGAGAGAATCACCAACCTGGACTTTAAAAAATTGTTATTGTTAATGTAGTGGACATACGGGTCACCATTTTGTAATTTAGATAATGAGTTCATTTCATTTTCGAAAATCTAATCACTTCTTTGCTCTCTCTCTGTTTTTCCCTCCTTTCCCTGCCCACAAGTGGTATAGTTGATTGTCAACATAATATCTACAGAGTATCACTGCTGCATTTGTTTCCTTGTTCTCCTTGAATTTCTGTGGCTCCCTCACTGCCCAGAAATGGATAAACAAAAAAAAGAAAAATCCATCGTTTTCAATTCCTTTAATTCATTTCAATATAAACATCAGTAGTTTTATGAGATTGTCAGGCTCTGTCTTCACATCCCGAACACTTATACTTCCCATACCTAGTCATAACTCCCACCAGATTCTAAGATACACAAAATAATTCTGTTCACTTTCCACACAAGAAGAAGCTGAGATTCAGAAAGATTAAGTAACTTACTGGAAATACTGGGCTGAGCATAGTGGCTCACTCTTATATCCTTACCTACTCCAGAGAATGAGATCTGAAGATCATAATTTGAAACCAACCAAGGTTGACATATACTTTACATGTTTATCTCGTTAACCAGCAGAAGTCAAGAATTGTGTGATTCAAGTGGTACAGCTAGAATGCCACCAGACTTGAATGGGAAACCTAAAGATAGTGCCAATAGGATGATTTTTAAGAACCAATGCTGCCCCATAAAAAATCTCAGACACCACACACACACCTTTAAAAAGATGTTAGTACGGAAACCCAAATAGTTTTTTTTAAATTTTTATGTTTAGTTATTACCTTTATTGATGTATGACTTGATAGTCTTTACTGATGAGCCACAATTTAGAACTTTGTTGTAATTATATCCATGTCTGTGCCAGAGAAACATTCTCCTAGTTGTCTTCCCCCGTTTCTAGCAACGATAAGTTGTCTCGTCTTGGCCCAGTTTCAAGGTTATTGTTCTAGTAGATCACAACCATCCTAATAACAAGGGTTATAGGTGGTAACTACTGTACTGGACAATACCTGCCTTGGGAAAATTGTTCAAATTTCTCCATTCAGTGGAGGTTATTAGGATACACCTATGATCACTTTGTGCTTAGAATTGGGAACTTTTTAGGTCCAGGAATTCAGGACAAGCACTGTGTGCTACTTCATACTTGTTAACTTTAATTTCAGCTTCCTATTATCTACTTTAAGCATTGTGTGAAGAGAAAAATTGCCCCTAGGAGAGAGAAACACAGTACTAACTGCTGTTTTCAAAATACAGGAGGAGGAAAAGAAGTTCTGAAAGAGGCATATAGCCTAGACAATGAGTTCTTAGAAACTTGGGCTGCCTGTTAATCTTAACTTCAACATAGAAAGTCAGAGCCTGCAGTGGCTTGTAAGCTCCATTTATATTCCTGAGCATGCGGCTCCCTTCCCCTCAGCCCTCTGATCCTTTACATCAGGGTTTCTTAGTGTGTCTTAATGTGTTCCTGTTAGTTCAGTGCACAGGTTAAAAATTAAGCATGCCCAACCATGGGTTTCCATTGCCCTAGTAGACGTTTTGCATTTTAGGACATTCCTTCCAGGGAAGTCTCTTCTTGGGCCCTCATGTGCATATGATCACAGAAGCGAATGTTTCACAAACCATGGAACGCAGTTGTTCAATGATGATTAACTCACACAGAGGCACAGACAGGTTGGGTTAGGAGACTTTGTGAGAGGCCTTGGATTGGCACATGGCAACATTGACAGTAATTCCTCAAAGAAATACCACTGATTAGAGGGCTATGTAGAGGTAAAAGGAGAATGAATTTAACCAAGTTCTTATCTCAGAGAGAGAAATAGATTAGACAGAATGATAGGAGAGTGATTTAAAAGAAAAGAAGAAAAATGGAAATAAAAATTTAAATTTAAACAGTGAAACACTTAAAAATTATGTAAGTTTAAAGAAATGGTATTGAGAGAAGGATAGAATGAGAGGAGGTGAGGGATAGGAGACATGAAAAACTAAAAAATAAAAGTGCTTAAAATTAGTTATTAAAAATTAGGGCTGGGAAAGTGGCTCAGTGGTAGAGTGCTTGCCTTGTATGAATGAGACTCTGGGTTCGATTCCTCAGCACCACATAAGCAGAAAAAGCTGGAAGTGGTGCTGTGGCTCAAAGTGGTAGAGGACTAGTCTTGAGCTGAAGAGCTGAGGGACAGTGCCCAGGCCCAGAGTTCAGGCCCCATGACTAGCAAAAAACAGACAAACAGGAAATTATATAGGTATAAAGATATAATATTGCTACTAAAGAATTTAAGCCTAAGAGCTTATGAATTGAGTAATAAATTTCTGGATTAAGTGTATATACCATAGGGTATAAGGTCTAATAATTGACGACGGGTATATATATATGGGGATGGGCATAATATCAATTAAGTCACTCAAAAAAGAAAGAAAGAGAAAAAAAAAGAAAATAAAAAAGTACCAAAAGATCAGAAGATATAAAAAAGCACACACACAAATACACCTAAAATAAACATTATGAGTGGAAAAAAAAAGATTAATAGAAAACAATTAAAAAATAAAACTTAAAAAAAGCTACAAAAAGAGTTATTTTTTGGAGAGGTGATGAGAAGATCCTTTATCTCCACTGTGTCCATAACCACTCTCTTGGTGCAGTCTCAGGTCTGCTTGTGGTGTTTGGTTTTCCTGTGGCTTGATTGGATTCTTAAGTCAGTTTGTTTGAGCAGGCAGAATAATGCTCTCCTTTACCCAGGATTTTGTGATCCTCTTCTCAGGCTAGTTCAATGGGAGGGAGATCTGCTTTGAGTATCACAAAAGAGGGAGATGGCTGTTTCCTCTACTTTCAAGATGCTGTGATTAGGATAGGTTCTGGGTAGGGTTGAGGCTTTTCAGCAAACTAGCTTTTCCCTGAGGGGATAGTTCCAGAGACACTCACAGAACCCAGCCTGGATCCATTCTCAGGGTTTGTGTTTACTGAATTTTAGTTGATTTTCTAGGCTGCTGTAGGGAGGGGCAGCCTCTGGTTCTGTTTACACAGTGAAGAAAGTCTCTCCTGAGGTGGGAGGCGGATCTTCCTCTGTCTGGGCTGGGTGATTTTCCCCTGGGTGTAGCTGAGCCTGGCAGGTTAGGTAAGGTTCTTGTGACCTGCTAAATGACTCTTCTTTTCTTCCAAGGCCTGAGTTGGAGCTAGTTGCTCACAGGGGCCTTTGTCAGTATGGAAGATGGAGTTCTCCGGTGGTTGGGGAGGGATGGCTTTCCCTTCTCTGCTCCCAGATAAGGAGTGAGGATGTCAGTGTTCTACTCATGCCAGAGTGTTGGTTCCTGAGTTGTCTCTGGTGTGTGATCTGCAGGATGAAGATATCTGCTCTTTGTCAGTTCTTGCTGGTGATGAGTAGAATCTGCTCACCTGCTGTGTCTGGTGCTGTTTTCCTGAACTCTCTCTGCTATAGGTATGGCCAATACAGCCACTGTCACTGCCGCTGCATCCGTTCCAGCCTTGGCTACCGGCAATTGCTCAGTTTTGCCTCCTTGTGTGGATTTTCCCTCTCTGGCCAAACTCTCTGTACCTGATGGCACACTTGGAGTGATTCTGTAGTGTAGGACTGTTTACTAAACAGTATTTAGGAACACTAAAACTGCTTTCTTTGCTGGAGCTTGATTAGCCTCCAGGTTCTCCTTTGCCATCTACCTCGGAACTTCTGTAATGAGATTCTTATCTCCAATTAGCAATCAGAAAACTAGAAGTGGACTCTGGTGGAGTGCTTCACTTCAGCTGAAGAGCTCAGGGACAGCACCCAGAGTTCATGTCCCATGACTGATAAAAAATAGAAAGAAAGAAAACAAGTGAGTGCCCAGAGCCAGTGGCTCATACCTGTAAGTCTAGCTAGTCAGAGGCAAAGATCTAAGGATCAAGGTTCAACACCAGCTTAGTCAGGAAAATCTATGAGATACTTATTTTCATTTAACCACTGAAACCCATAAGTGACCATGTAACTCAAAGTGGTAGAGCACTAGCTTTGAGCACAAAAGCTCAGGGGCAGGATCCAGGACCTGAGTTCAAGCCCCACAACTGACAGAAAAAAAAGAAAAAGGAATGAGAAGCCTCCTTAATGAAATAACTAGACAAGTACAATATACAAAATAATTCCCCCCTTCCTTCTTTTCTTCCTTCCATATGTTCACATCCTTCCCTCGTTTTTATCCTAGAACTTAAACTCAGGGCCTCATGCACTTTAGGTAGGTGCTCTACCACTTGAGCCATACACCTGCTTTTTTTGCATTAGTCATTTTTGTTTTTGTTGGTCATGTGTCTTAAACTCTGTGCCTGGGCGCTGTCCCTGAGCTCTTCAGCTCAAGGCGAATGTTTACTGCTTGAGTCACAGCACCACTACTGGTTTTTTATGGTTTATTGGAGATGAGTCTCACAGACTTTACTGCCTGGGATGGCTTTGAACTTTAATCTACAGATCTCAGACTCCTGAGTAGCTAAGACTACAGGCATGAGTCACCTGCACCCAGTTCTGCTTGAGACATTTTTGTGGTATGGTTTTATGTTTATTACCAGGCCATTATGGACCACAATCCTTCTTTTTACCCTTTCTGAGTAGATGAAATAAAAAGCACAATGCATTGGTTCAGATATTGATTGAAATCCAATATTGTGAATGTTTTGCCTGGGCTAGCATCAAATCATAGTCCTCTCTGCATTAGTCAAGACACAGCAGATAGCATTACGAGTGTGAGCGCCCATGATTGGCTCAAATTTCTGACTACTAAAACATATGAATAAAGTTTTAATAATTTCAAATGATGAATTTGGGGACAATGGGTGCTCTTACTTGCCTAGTTTCAAATTTCAGCAAAAGTCCCAAATATTAACTTTTGATTTCCTCGAGTAAATTAAATAAGCAAATACATTTAATTTATTTTATTTTTTATATTTTTGGGTCCGGTCGTGGGGCCTGAACTCTGGGCCTGGGTGCTGTCCTTCAGCTCTTCAGCTCAAGGCTAGCGCTCTCTAACACTTGAGCCACAGCAAAACTTCTGGATTTTTTCTTTTTGCTTATGTGGTGCTGAGGAATTGAACCAAGGGCCTCAGGCATGCAAGGCAAGCACTCTACCACTGAGCTACCTTCCCAGCCCAAACTTTTAAAAACAATTAACTAAAGAAAAAAGTTAAACACTAAACATCCTTACCATTGCAACTTTGGATTTAATACGTTGTCAAACATTGCTTATATCATAGTTGTATTTTTCTGGGCAGTATATTCCATACACGAATCATGCCACCACCAAAGTTAAGGGCTAAACAGCCTATAGGCTATAGGCAAATATACAAGTGAAGGCATGTGAGGATTATAGCCATGAGCCACCAATGTCTAAATCAATTATTCCTTTAACAAAAATCAAAATGGCTACAGTATGGTTTAACAGAAAGCTTGAATCCTTATCAGCTTTGCTCCTGACCTGCTATTCTAATAGGACCCCAAAAAATTCACACTCAATTCTCAAGTGAAGTAGAGGGTATCCATTGCATGCTCTGCAGCATCATAAATCACTTGCTGGTGAGGAAAAATACCTCTTTTCCATAGGAAATGCTCAATAAATTCTGATTATTGAATAATCATAAACCTAGGAGATGGAAAATACCCCTATCCAATCACATTTTTTTGTTGTTCATTGTCGTATTTGAACTCAGGGTCTGGGTGCAGTCCGTGATCCATTTTTTAGCACTCTACCACTTGAGCCACAACCCCATTTCTGTGTTGATTTTTTTTGTTGTTGTTCAGGGGGCCTGATATCTGGGTCTGGGTGCTGTCTCTCAGCACTTCAGCTTATGGCTAGCACTCTACCAATTGAGCGTTTGCACCACTTCCAGCTTTTTCCGCTTATGTGGTGCTGAGGAATTGAACTCAGGGCCTCATGCTTGCAAAGCAAGCACTCTACCACTGAGCCAAATTCTTAGCCCCCACTTCGGGTTTCTGAGTGATTCACTGGACCTAAGTATCTCATAGGGACTTTTCTGCCCGGGTTGGGTTTAAAACATATTCTTTCCATCTCAAGTTCCTGAGTAAGATTATAGGCATGAGCCATCTGTCCATGGCTCCATCCACCTTTTTATACAAGTGAATAAAGCTCAGTGATAAAGTGTCTTCCTCTTTAACCAAAAGCAGGTAAATAACCAAAATTGAATTTGAAATTCAGTTGAGTCTGAGGCTATATTTTTAACAACTAGGTTGTAAGTTATTTGATCATTGCACAATTTTGTTAGTGGATACAGCAGAAATGTCATAAATTTTCTATTTCTTTTTTTTTTTGAACATTCTTTTTTTTGGGGGGGGGTCCGGTCGTGGGGCCTGAACTCTGGGCCTGAGCGCTGTCCCTCAGCTCTTCCGCTCAAGGCTAGTGCTCTATCACTTGAACCACAGCTCCACTTCCGGCTTTTTTCTTTTTGCTTATGTGGTGCTGAGGAATCGAACCCAGGGCTTGAGCATGCAAGGCAAGCGCTCTACCACTGAGCCACATTCCCAGCCCCATGAATTTTCTATTTCAAATGGCCCATGACACATAGTTGGGTGTGGTATGGTAAGCCTGTAATTCCATCACTTGGCAGGCTTAAGCAGAAGCCTGGTAAGTTCAAGACCATTTTGGCAATGGAGTAAGATGCCATCTCAGAAGGGCAGAAAGTAAATGGCTCCTGAATATATAAGCCTTGGAAGTTACTTTCCCATCTTCTGTGTCTACAATGAGAAGCTTAAGACTCTCCACGGCCAAACAGAAAGCATGACCCAAAAGACTAACCCAAAACACCTGGATACAAGCTGGGTCGACTCATTCTTGGGCCAATATAGTGTCACCCAAATGCACTATTGAATAGTTGGGTCCATGTGCCCTCTTCTTCTCTCCAGAAGGGCCATTTCAAAATCATCATTCCTAGAAATGAAAAGACAGCAGTGATAGTAGGATTTCCATTCCAGCATATTTACAAGTCAGTGAGCACTTAGACATTGGCAACTATAATATTAAGAGACTAGCAAGTGGCGCGCAGTACCTGAACAAACTCATAGTTCATAACATATGTTTTGTGAATTAGAACCAATTAAGTTTGCTACCATAGCTGCAGCAGGTGCAGTACCAGTTGGGGGATGGCAGCAGCATCCTTAGCTCCAGTCCCTTGACCTCTGGAGTGCATCATGAAACCCAGCCACTCTTCACAAAGGCCGAAAGAGAAGGGGCCACCATAGAATGCTAGGCTCTTCTGGTGTGGCGGCATAAGACCATCACCTCACTTCTGTTTCCTGGCTGGATAAGTTGGGGCTGTGTGCCTGTATCACTTCACTCCTGATTCTGGTCTGGGTCGGTAGTTGCCGTGTGCCTGTACAATCTCACTCTGGCTTCTGGTCTGGCTGCGTGGGGGCCCATGCCCATGTAACCTCACTCCTACTTCCAGTCTAGGTGAGTGTGGGGTTGTGTGCTTGTGTCACCTCACTCCTGCTTCTGGTGTGCATGTGTAGGGGAGTAGGGGTCATGGTGCCTGTGTCACCTCACTGCTGATACTGGTAGGGGTAGGTAGGAGCAATGTGCCTGCACCACCTCACTACTGCTTCCTGGCTGGATAAGTCTGGGCTAATGCCCTTTTGACCTCACTCCCGCTTCATTTCTGGATGAGTGGGGGCCATGTACCCATGTTTCCTCACTCCTGCTTCAGGTCTGGGTGAATGGGGGTTGCGTGCCTGTGTCACCATACTCCTGCTTTTGGTCTGGGTGAACAGGGGAGTAGGGGCCATGTGTCTACACCACCTCACTTGTACTTCCAGTCTGGATCGGTCCGATTGGCTCTAAGGTAATTACTCTATCCAGATGCTGTTTACCATCATGGACTGCAACCCATGCCAGAGGTTAGCCTTTTCCAGTTCTCATAACAAAGCATGACATTAAGGGATTAAGATGGAACCTTGCTGGGTTTGAGAACTATGTTATAAAATTGTGCATGTGTGTGCACATGTGCACTGGTCTTGGGCCTTGAACTCAGGGTCTGAAGTGATTCTGAGATATTTGATTAAGGTAGAGCTCTACTGCTTCAGCCACAGCTCAACATATAGCATTTCTGTGGTTAATTGGGACTAAAATTCTCCCAGATTTTCCTGTCTGGACTGGCTTTGAACACTATCCTCGGATCTCAGACTTTTCAGTAGCTAGGATTTACAGGTGTGAACTATGGGCGCCTCTATATTTGCTTGATTGCCATCCAGAGAAAACTGTGCTTGGTAAGTATTCTGGAGTAAAAAGATTTGAACTCTTTCAATGAGCAGTGGTGAAAATACTCAGGTTCTAGCCTGGATCCGGCCTCTAATTCTACCGATTCAGGAATGTGAAATCTGAGAATTGCAGTTTGAAATTTATGTGTGGAGGACAGAGTCCTTGAGACTCTTTATCTCCAACGAACTACCACAAACCTGGAAAGTGGCACAGTAACTAAGTGGTAGAGCACCAACCTTGAACAAAAACGCTCAGGCACAGCACTTAGGCTGTGAGTTCAAGTCCAATGAGCACAAAAACGAAACAAATCAAGAAAAAAAACCTGGGTTCTTCAGTAAGAGTTTATCATTATAAATATCACTTTTCCATTATATTAAGATTTTTCATAGGTACATGAATTTTAGGGTATTAAGAAACTTACTAAAAATATAGGCAGCATTTTGTGTGTGTGTGTGTGTGTGTTTCTGTGTGTGTGTGTGTGTTTCTGTGTGTGTGTGTGTGTGTGTGTGTGTGTGTGTGTGTGTTTGCCAGTCCTGAGGCTTGAACCTGGGGCCTTAAATTCTTGATTGGATTTTTTCCATTAAGGTTGGTACTATGCCACTTGGTCCACAGCTCTACTCCCAGATCTGTTTAATTTTTATTTGGAGATAACAGTTTTAAACACTTTTCTACCTGTGGAGGCTGATTCTGGAATATGATTCTTTGAATCCTGCTATAAAATATGTGTGTGCAGATAGCTCTACTATAAGGCTGACTTACATTTCTTCAGGTGTATATGTAGGATTAAAAGGCATTCTGCTTAGGCAGACATGAAACCTCAACATAGATATGATTTGCATTGCCTTGATTATTAAAGATGTTGTATATTTTCATGTATTCCTTAGACACCTATATCTGTTTTGGGGAATGATGTAGTCAATTCACTTGCCTATTTATTGATAAGATTGTTCTTAGGTTGTTTCATTTATTTGAGTCTATACATCTAGATATTAGGATTTCTTCTGTTACTCAAAAGGCAGGAGTTTAGGCTTATTTTACTTAATCTTAGCAAAAGATGACTTGTGAGCTTCAAATTATTTAATTGATGATTGATTAAAAATGTTCTGAAGAATGTGACTCACACAGGAGAGTGCCTGCCAACAAGTACAAGTTCTGAACTCAAACTTCAGTGTCTACAAAAAAAGAGATATATTTAAGTATTTTAAAACAATAAAATTTAATCAGTTATATACTCTCAAAATATGTAATTCTAAATATTTCACTATTATTCATGGTAAAACTATTGGAAATTTTAGCATAAGCTAACAATTTTAGTTTCTATTTTTTCCTTGGTAATCATTCAAGCCAACAAAACTGATAAAATACAGCTTTGGCCAGGTGCTGGTGGCTCATGTCTGTATTTCTAGCTACTCAGGAGGCTGACATCTGAGGATTGCAGTTCAAAGTCAGCCTGAGCAGCAAACTCTGTGAGGCTCATCTCTAAATAGCCACCAGAAAAATAGAGGTAGTGCTGTGGCTCAAGTGGTAGAGTGTTTTCCTTGATCTGAATAGCTGAGGGACTGCCCCAAGGCCCCAAGATAAAGCCCATGACCAACCAAAAACAAAACAAAACAAAACAAAAATCCAACTTTATATAAAGAGGAAGAATCTCCAAGTTTTTATTCAAGATTTTTAATGCTTGTGGCAAATGATTTATCTGGTAGAAAGTGGAAAGCTTATATCTGTCATTGTGATAAACTTGCTACTATGTGGTTGATTTTCTCCCATTTATAATTTCATTCATCTAACACTGATGAAGATGAAAAATCCATCAAGGACATGACACACTATTTGGCAAAACTGGTAAGTTAAAATGACTATTTTTTTTTCAAGTTTGGAAAAGAAACTGGGTTTTCCATCCCTCCCCAGGATTTGAACAATGAAAAAAATTTTCCCAAATGTGAGGAAGATAGCTTATATTCAAATAATTAGAAGATAATGAAAAGAATGTTTAAGACACATAATATATTTAATTTTCAACTTTCCTCTCAAGAAACTTCTGAGAAACTTAGCAAAAATTGGTTATAGATATTTATATCAAAGAGCTCACTGCAGTTGCCTCATACCTATAATTTGTTACTCAGAAGGATGAGATCTGGGATTGAGATTGGAGCCAGCATGGCAAAGCAATAATTGCATGGATGATGTCCCTTGCTGTTAGATCATATGTGCCTTCCTCCCATCCTCAATGTGAAGCTGTCTCCCCACATTACCAGCCTTCTGAAATATTGACATTATCATTGTATTTTCTGGTTTTCTCCTTCAGCATGAAAGGTTCATGGAGCAGGCCACTTGCACCTGTATTCACATCTGTTTCTCCAGTTGCCTACAACATTGCCTAGTCCTTATTTCTTAGTAGCCTTGTGTAGATGAAACTGCCCTGCTCATGTAATCTCAGAATTCAGTCAGGAAAGCTCATCAAGCTGTGATCTTTTGGTTAATAGTTAATTCTTCTAATTATTTTTTTGCTCTTTGTGTATCTAAAGTCAACGTAAGGGTGAAATAAGTGGCTGACACCTATCTGTTGTAATGGCAAAGTTGACTGTGACATCATAGAAGTTTATTGTGAAGCTGCATGAAGACTCTTCCAACAAAGCACTGCAAATCGTAGCCTCTCACATCCAGGAATAGATTTAACAGCTCTGCAATCAAACCATCATTCGCTCTCTGCTGGATTCGGACAGAGTTTCCCTTTCCTATTTAAAATAAAGAAAACTTCAAGACATGCTTTTTAATGTAATTGACTTATGGAAATGTCCCTCCAAACAAAAAAAAATAAGAATGCCATTAGTGGAATGTAAATACAAGACAAGGAATAAAACAAGCATAAAATTTCCTAGGGAAAACATCAATAATTGCATCTGCTACAAATGTTGGTCCTTAAAACTAGGACTTGATTCTGGCATCAGTAATCCTAATATAATATAAGGTAAAGAAAGTTTTATTTTTGTGCCAGTCCAGGGGTTTGAACTTGCACTCAGAGCTCTGAGTGCTCTTGCTCAAGTCCAAAAATTTACTACTTGAGTCACAGCTCCACTTCTTGTATATTTGGTATTGTAGTTGTATTAAGAATTTCCCAGACTTTTCTGCCTGTGCTTGCTTCAAACTCGATGTCAGCCTCCTGAGGAGGATTACAGGCATGAGCCACCAGTACCAAGCTAAAAGTTACTTTTTTGAGATATAAAAATAAGGTATATAAAGCAACATAAACAAATGAAACATTAGAACAACAAAACTGAAACAAGTTATATAAAAGATATATAAAGATAAACAGGAAGGCCCCGAGTTCAAGCTTCAGGAACAGCACAAAAGAAATAAAGAAGTGTAGAAGAAGAGAAGAAATAGTCAGTGAAAGGGTTTTAAATTAATAAATCACAAAATTTTGGCAAAGTAGCAGGGTATAAAATTAAACCTCAAAAATCAATGGGTTTTCTGTATGCAAACAATGAGAAAAGCGTGGTTGAAATTAGGAAAGCAAATCCATTTGTAATAGACCCACAAAAAATAAAATACTTAATGCAAGAAGAAAAGGACCTCTATTATCAAAACTTTAAAAACTTGAAAAAGCACATAATAACAGAAGTTAGAAAATGGCAAAACCTCCCATGCACCTGGATTGGAAAGATTAACATCGTGAAAATGGCAATACTTTCCAAGGCTATCTACAAATTCAGTGCAATACCTATCAAAATTCCAACCTCTTTCTTCAAGGAAATAGAAGAGGCAATCCAAAAATTCATATGGAACAATAAAAGACCCTGAATAGCAAAAACACTCCTCAACGGAAAGAACACTGCTGGAGGAATATCAATACCAAATTTCAAACTCTACTCTTAAAGCCATGGTAATCAAAACAGCTTGGTACTGGCATAAGAACAGACCTAAGGACCAAAGGAATAGAATTGAAAACCCAGAAATGAACCTACAGACCTATAGCCAACTAATCTTCGATAAGGGAGCTAAAACAATAGAATGGAAGAAAGACAGCCTCTTCAATAAATGGTGCTGGCAAAATTGGTTAACTACTTGTAGAAAACTAAAGCTAGATCCTTATATATCACCCTGCACCAGAATCAACTCCAAATGGATAAAGGACCTCGAAGTCAAAGCAGACACTCTGAAAACATTACTGGATGGAATAAAAGAAACCCTAGGTCTCTTTGGCTCTGGCCGAAATTTTCTGAATAGAGACCGGAAAACACAACAAATCAAAGAAAGGTTGGACAAATGGGATTGTATAAAGTTGCAGAGCTTCTGCATGGCAAAGGAAATAGCTAGCAAGATCAAAAGAAATCCTGTGGATTGGGAGAAGATCTTCACTAGCCATACAACGGACAAGTTTCTCATATCTAAAACATACCTGGAACTCAAAAAATTAAATCCCCCAACAACAAATCCTCAAAGAAACAACTGCCCGATAAATAAGTGGGCTTAAGTCTTAAAGAGAAACTTCTCTGAAGAAGAAAGAACAATGGCCAATACACACATGAAGAAATGCTCAACATTCCTATCAAAACAACATTGAGATACCACCTCACACCAGTTAGAATGGCAAAAATCAAGAACTCTAACAACAGTAGATGCTGGAGGGGATGTGGACAGAAAGGAACCTTACTTCACTGTTGGAGGGAATGTAAACTTGTTCAACCACTTTGGAAAGCAGTATGGAGGTTCCTCAAAAGACTTCACATAGAACTCCCCTATGACCCAGCAATCCCACTTTTGGGCATTTACCCAAATGTTTACAAACAAGACCACACTAAAGCTACCAGCACAACTATGTTTATTGCAGCATTATTTACCCTAGCTAAGATATGGAACCAACCTAGATGCCCCTCAGTAGATGAATGGATCAAGAAAATGTGGTATATATACACAATGGAATTCTATGCCTCCATCAGAAAGAATGACATCGTCCCATTTGTTAGGAAATGGAAAAACTTGGAAAAAAATTATATTAAGTGAAGTAAGCCAGGCTCAAAGAATCATAGGCCACATGGTTTCCCTTATTTCCAATATCTAGTATATGTTTGAGTCAAGCAGAAAAGTTCAGATAATGTGATGTTAGGAAAATGAATCCTTAGATATGTATTTTAATGTGTTTGTTCCTTCCTGCATGTGTTTCTAACGCATTTATAAGATTATTTCTTTGTATGTCCCTCCCCCACAGTATAACCCCTGCTTTCACTATATTTTATATCGGTATAACTTGTGGAGGAGATGGGGAAAAACGAGTTGTTTAAGGATACAGGTGGACTTGTTGCAACAATGAGAAGTACAAGTTGTCATGTTGAAAACGAGCTTTACAACATCAGTGCGGGGGGGGGGATGATTGGGTGGGGTGTGGGGGGAGGCTGGGAAGGGATGTGAAGGGTAAACAAAGGAGGAGGCAGCAATGCTTGGTAAGAAATGTATGCATTATCCTGCCCATGTAATTGTAACCTCTCTGTACAGTATGTTCACAAATAAAATAAAATTAAATTAAAATAAAAAAGAAAGAAAAGAAGAAAAATGGCAATAAAAATTTGAATTTAAACAATGAAACACAAAAATTATGTAAGTTTAAAGAAATGATTTGAGAGAAGGATACAATGAGAGGAGGGAAGGGATAGGAGACATGAAAAACTAAAAAATAAAAGTGCTTAAAATTAGTTATTAAAAGATTAGGGCTAGGAAAGTGGCTCAGTGGTAGAGTGCTTGCCTTGCATGCTGAGACCCTGGGTTCGATTCATCAGCACCACATAAGCAGAAGAACCTGTAAGTGGAGCTGTGGCTCAAAATGGTATAGCACTAGCCTTGAGCTATAGAGCTGAAGGACAGTGCCCAGGCCCCATGACCAGCAAAAAGAAAAAAAAATACACATAAACAGGAAATTATATCGGTATAAAGATATAATATTGCTACTAAAGAATTTAAGCCTAAGAGCTTATGAATTGAGTAATAAATTTCTGGATTAAGTGTGTATACCATGGGGTATAAGGTCTAATAATTGATGACGGGTATATATATGGGGACGAGCAGAATAGCAATTAAGTCACTCAAAAAAGAAAGAAAGAGAAAAAAGAAAATAAAAAATACCAAAAGATTAGAAGAGATAAAAGAAAAGCACACACACACATATACACCTAAAATAAAAATTATGAGAGGAAAAAAAGATTAATAGAAAGCAATTAGAAAATAAAATTTAAAAAGATACAAACACAGTTCTATTTTTCGAGGGGGGATTGGAAGGTCATTTATCTCCACTGTGTCCATAACCAGTCTCTTGGTGGAGTCTCTGGTCTGCTTGTGGTGTTTGGTTTTCCTGTGGCTTGATTGGATTCTTCAGTCAGTTTGTTTGAGCAGGCAGAATAATGCTCTGCTTTACCCAGGATTTTGTGATCCTCTTCCCAGGCTAGTTCAAAGGGAGGGAGATCTGCTTTGTATCACAAAAGAGGGAGATGGCTATTTCCTCTAGTTTGGAGATGCTGTGATGAGGCTAGGTTCTGGTTAGGGTTGAAGCCTTTCAACAAACTAGCTTTTCCCTGATGGGCTAGCTCCAGAGACACTCACAGGGCCCAGCCTGGATCCATTCTCAGGGTTTGTGTTTACTGAATTTTAGTTGATTTTCTAAGCTGCTGTAGGGAGGGGCAGCCTCTGGTTGTGTTTACACAGTAAAGAAAGTCTCTCCTGAGGTGGGAGACGGATCTTCCTCTATCTGGGCTGTGTGATTTCCCCTGGGTGTAGCTGAGCTTGGCAGGTTAGGTAAGGTTCTTGTGACCTGCTAAATGACTCTTTTCTTTTCTTCCAAGGCCTGAGTTGGAGCTAGTTGCTCAGCGGGGCCTTTGTCAGTATGGAAAATGGAGATCTCTGGTGGTTTGGGAGGGATGGCTTTCCCTCCTCTTCTCCCTGAGAATGAGTGAGGATGTCAGGGTTCTACTCATTCTAGAGTGTTGGTTCCTGAGTCGTCTCTGGTGTGCGATCTGCAGGATGAAGATATCTGCTCCTTGGCAGTTCTTGCTGGTAATGAGTAGAATCTGCTCACCCCCTGTGTCTGGTGCTGCTTTCCAGAACTCTCTCTGTTATAGCTATGGCCGCTATGGCCAGTGTCACTACTGCCACATCAGTTGCAGCCTTGGCTACTAGCAAGTGCTCAGTTCTGCCTCCTTGCCTGCATTTTCCCTCTCGGGCCAAACTCTCTGTACTGTGATGTCACCCTTGGGGTGATTCTGTAGCCTAGGACTTTTCACTAAACAGTGTTTAGGAACACTAAAACTGCTTTCTATGCTGGAGCTTGTTTAGCCTATAGCTTCTCCTCTGCCGTCAGCTTCTGAACCTCTCTAATGAGATTCTTATCTCCAGTTAGCAATCAGAAAACCATAAGTGGACTCTGGTGGAGTGCTTCAGTTCAGCTGAAGAGCTCAGGGACAGCACCCAGAGTTCAAGTCCCATGACTGATAAAAAATAGAAAGAAAGAAAACAAGTGAGTGCTCAGAGCCAGTGGTTCATACCTGTAAATCTAGCTAGTCAGAAGGCTGAGTTCTAAGGATCAAGGTTCAACACCAGCTTGGTCAGCAAAATCTATGAGATTCTTATTTTCATTTAACCACTGAAACCCATAAGTGACCATGTAACTCAAAGTGGTAGAGCACTAGCTTTGAGCACAAAAGCTCAGGGGCAGGATCCAGGACCTGAGTTCAAGCTCCACAACAGACAGAAAAAAAAAGAAAAAGGAATGAGAAGCCACCTTAATGAAATAACTAGGCAAGTACAATATACAGAATAATTCCTCCCTTCCTTCTTTTCTTCCTTCCATATATCCACCTTCCCTCGTTTTTATCCTAGAACATAAACTCAGGGCCTCATGCACTTTAGGTAGGTGCTCTACCAGTTGAGCCATACATCTGCTTTTTTTGCATTAGTCATTTTTGTTTTTGTTGGTCATGTGTTTTAAACTCTGTGCCTGGGCGCTATCCCTGAGCTCTTCAGCTCAAGGCGAATGCTTTACTGCTTGAGCCACAGCACCACTACTGGTTTTCTAATGGTTTATTGGAGATGAGTCTCATGGATTTTCCTGCCTGGGATGGCTTTGAACTGTGATCTACAGATCTCAGCCTCCTGAGTAGCTAAGACTACAGGCATGAATCACCTGCATCCAGCTCTGCTTGAGACATTTTTTGTGTTAAGGTTTTATGTTTATGACCAGGCCATCATGGACCACAATCCTTCTTTTTACCCTTTCTGTGTAGATGAAATAAAAAGCACAATGCATTGGTTTCAGATATTGATTGAGATCCAATATTGTGAATGTTTTGCCTGGGCTAGCATCAAATCATAGTCCTCTCTGCATTAGTCAAGTCCCATCAGGTAGCATTACAAGTGTGAGTTCCCATGCTTGGCTCAAATTTCTGACGACTAAAACATATGAATAAAGTTTTAATAATTTTAAATGATGAATTTAGGGACAATGGGTGCTCTTACTTGCCTAGTTTCAAATTTCAGCAAAAGTCCCAAATATTAACTTTTGATTTCCTCGAGTAAAATAAATAAGGAGATAATCTTTTCAAAGCAATTAAATGAAGTAAAAAGTTAAACAGAAAACATCCTTACCACTGCAACTTTGGATTCAACACGTTGTCAAGCATTGCTTATATCATAGTTGTTTTTTCTGGGCAGTATATTCCATACAGGTATCATGCCATTACCAAGTCAAGAGCTAAACAGCCTATAGGCTGTAGACAAAAATACCAAGGGAAGGCATGGTCTAGCAGCATTGTATGTGGGAATGTCCCAACATAGGAATTGAAGGGTTAGGGCAGCTTAAATAGAGCTTTTTCCTTAGGAATAATACTCTATTAAGCCATGCCTCTTTTTCTGGGTTTATCACTGATTAATTGGAGACAAGTCTCATGGACTTTCCTGCTTGGGCTGGTCTGAAATCATGCTCCTCAGATCTCAGCCTCCTAAGCTGTGAGAATTAAAGGCATGATCCACCAATGTCTAAATAAATTATTCCTTTAAAAAAATCATAATGGCTACAGTATGGTTTAACAGAGAGCTTGAATCCTTATCAGTTTTGCTCCTGAGCTGCTATTCTAATAGGACCCACAAAATTTACATTCAATTCTCCACTGAAGTAGAGGGTATCCATTGCATGCTCTGCAGCATCAAAAATCACTTGCTGGTGAGGAAAAATACCTCTTTTCCATAGGAAATGCTCAATAAATTCTGATTATTGAATAATCATAAACCTAGGAGATGGAAAATACCACTATCCAATCACATTTTTTTTGTACTTTGTGGTACTTGAACTCAGGGTCTGGGTGCAGTCCCTGATCCAATTTCTAGCACTCTACCACTTGAGCTAAAACCCCACTTCTGTGTTGGTTTTTTTTTTTTGTTGTTGTTGTTGTTCATGGGGCCTGATATCTGGGTCTGGGCGCTGTTTCTCAGCTCTTCAGCTTATGGCTAGCACTCTACAACTTGAACCTTAGCACCACTTCCAGCTTTTTCTGCTCATGTGGTGCTGATGAATCGAACCAATATCCTCATGCTTGCAAAGCAAGCACTTTACAACTGAGCCAATTTCTTAGCCCCCCACTTCGGGTTTCTGAGTGATTCACTGGACCTAAGTATCTCATAGGGACTTTTCTGCCCGAGTTGGGTTTGAAACATAATCTTTCCATCTCAACCACCTGAGTAAGATTATAGGCATGAGCCATCTGTCCATGGATCCATCCACATTTTTATACAAGTGAATAAAGCACAGTGATATAGTCTCTTCCTCTTTAACCAAAAGCAGGTAAATAACCAAAATTGAATTTGAAATTCAGTTGAATCTGAGTCTATATTCTTAACAACTGGGTTGTAAGTTATTTGATCTTTGCACAAGTGTGTTAGTAGATACAGCACACATGTCATGAATTTTCTATTTCAAATGGCCCATGACACATAGTTGGGTGTGGTATGGTAAGCCTGTAATTCCATCACTTGGCAGGCTTAAGCAGAAGCCTGGTAAGTTAAAGGCCATTTTGGATAGGTAGTAAGATGCCATCTCAGAAGGGCAGAAAGTAAATGGCTCCTGTATGTATAAGCCTTTGGCAGTTACTTTCCCATCTTCTGTGTCTACAATGAGAAGCCTAAGACTCTCCAAGGCCAAATAGAAAGCATGATCCAAAAGACTAACCCAAAACACCGGGATACCAGCTGTGTCGACTCATTCTTGGGCCAATATAGTGTCACCCAAATGCGCTATTGAATAGTTGGGTCCATGTCCCCTCTTCTCTTCACAAGGGCCATTTCAAATCATCATTTCTAGAAATGAAATGACAGCAGTGATAGTAGGATTTCCATTCCAGCATATTTACAAGTCAGTGAGCACTTAGATATTGGCAACTATAATATTAATTGACTAGCAAGTGGCAGGCAGTACCTGAAGAAACTCATAGATCATAGTATATGTTCTGTGAATTAGAACTAATTAAGTTTGCTACCATAGCTGCAGCAGGTGCAGTTCCAGTTGGGGGAGGGTGGCAGCATCCTTAGCTCTAGACCCTTGACATCTGGAGTGCATCATGAAACCCAGCCACCCTTCACAAAGGCTGAAAGAGAAGGGGCCACCATAGAATGCTAGGCTCTTATGGTGTGGTGGCATAAGACCATCACCTAACTTCTGTTTCCTGGTTGGATAAGTTGGGGCTGCGTGCCTGTGTCACTTCACTCCTGATTCTGGTCTGGGTCGGTAGGTGCCGTGTGCCTGTACAATCTCACTCTCGCTTCTGGTCTGGCTGCGTGGGGGCCAAGTGCCCGTATCACCTCACTCCTACTTCCAGTCTAGGTGGGTGGGGGGTCATGTGCCTGTGTCACCTCACTCCTGCTTCTGGTGTGTGTGAGTAGGGGAGTAGGGGCTATGGTGCCTGTGTCACCTCACTGCTGATTCTGGTAGGGGTGGGTAGGAGCCATGTGCCTGCACCACCTCACTACGGCTTCCTGGCTGGATAAGTGGAAGCTAATCCCCTTTTCACCTCACTCACGCTTCATTTCTGGGTGAGTGGGGGCCATGTACCTATGGTTCCTCACTCCTGCCTCAGGTCTGGGTGAATGGGGGTTGCGTGTCTGTGTCACCATACTCCTGCTTTTGGTCTAGGTGAATAGGGGAGTAGGGCCCTGTTCCTGCACCACCTCACTCATACTTCCAGTCTGGGTCGTTCCGACTGGCTCTGAGGTAATTACTCTCTCCAGATGATGTTTACCAGCATGGACTGCAGCCCATGCCAGAGGTTAGACTTTTCCAATTCTCATAGTAAATCATGACATTAAGGGATTAATATGGCACCTTGCTGGGTTTGAGAACTATGTTACAAAATTGTGCACGCGTGTGCGCAGGTGCACTGGTCTAGGGCTTTGAACTCAGGGTCTGAGGTGTCTCTGAGATAATTGATTAAGGTAGAGCTCTACTGCTACAGCCATAGCTTAACATATGGCACTTTTCTGTTTAATTGGGACTAAATTTCTCCCAGATTTTCCTGTCTGGACTGCCGTTGAACACTGTTCTCAGATCTCAGACTTTTCAGTAGCTAGGATTTACAGGTGTGAACAATGGGCGCCTCTGTATTTGCTTAATTGCCATTCAGAGAGAATTGTGCTTGGTAAGTATTCTGGAGTAAAAAGATTTGAACTCTTTCAATGAGCAGTGGTGAAAATACTCAGGTTCTAGCCTGGCATTGGTGGATCAGGCCTCTAATTCTACCGATTCAAGAATGTGAAATCTGAGAATTGCAGTTTGAAATCAGTGTGTGGAGGACAACGTCTTTGAGACTCTTTATCTCCAACGAACTACCACAAACCAGGAAAGTGGCACAGTAACTAAGTGGTAGAGCACCAACCTTGAACAAAAACGCTCAGGCACAGCACTTAGGCTGTGAGTTCAAGTCCAATGAGCACAAAAACGAAACAAATCAAGAAAAAAAACCTGGGTTCTTCAGTAAGAGTTTATCATTATAAATATCACTTTCCCATTATATTCAGCTTTGTCATAGGTACATGAATTTTAGGGTATTAAGAAACTTACTAAAAATATAGGCAGCATTGTGTGTGTGTGTGTGTGTGTGTGTGTGTGAGTGTTTGTGTGTGTGTGTGTGTGTGTGTGTGTGTGTGTGTGTGTGTGTGTATGTTTGCCAGTCCTGAGGCTTGAACCTGGGGCCTTATTCTCTTGATTGGATTTTTTCCATTAAAGCTGGTACTCTGTCACTTGGTCTACAGCTCTACTCCCAGATCTTTTTAATTCTTATTTGGCGATAACAGTTTTACACACTTTTCTGCCTGTGGAGGCCGATTCTGGAATGTGATCATTTGTATTCTACTATAAAATATGTGTGTGCAGATAGCTCTACTATAAGGCTGACTTACACTTCTTCAGGTGTATATGTAGGATTTCTTGTGTGGAACTTCCACACTAGTTTCTGTTGCTGCACTGATTCATTTAATTGCCAACATTGTGTAGGGTATCTTTCCCTACTTCCTTATGAGTATTTTTGTTTTCTTTTTTAATAAGGATTCTGCTTAGGCAGACATGAAACTTCAATATAGATTTGATTTGCATTTCCTTGATTATTAAAGATGTTGAATATTTTCATGTATTCCTTAGAAACCTACATCTGTTTTGGGAATGATCTAGTCATTCTAATCTAATCATCTAGCCTATTTATTAATTGATTGTTCTTAGGGTATTTCATTTTTTGAGTCTATACATCTAGATATTAGGATTTCTTATGTTACTCAAAAGGCAGGAGTTTAGGCTTATTTTACTAAATCTTAGCAAAAGATGACTTGTGAGCTTCAAATTATTTAATAGACAATTGATTAAAAATGATCAGAAGGATGTGGCTCATACAGGAGAGTGTCTGCCAACAAGTATAAGTTCTGAACTCAGACTTCAGTGTCTACAAAAAAAGAGAAGTATTTTATTATTTTACAACAAAAGATTTAATCAGTTATATACTCTCAAAATATGTAATTCTAAATATTTCACTATTCTTCATGGTAAAACTATTTCAAATTTTAACATAAACTAACAATTTTAGTTTCTGTTTTTTCCTTGATATTCATTCAAGCCAGCAAAACTGATAAATTACAACTTTGGCCAGGTTCTGGTGGCTCATGTCTGTATTTCTAGCTATTCAGGAGGCTCAGATCTGTGGATTGCAGTTCAAAGTCAGCCTGAGCAGCAAACTCTGTGAGGCTCATCTCTAAATAACCACCAGAAAAATAGAAGTCGTGTTGTGGCTCAAGTGGTAGAGTGCTTTCCTTGATCTAATAGCTGAGGGACTGTCCCAGGCCCTGAGATCAAGCCCCACGTCGAACCAAAAACAAAACAAAACAAAACAAAAATCCAACTTTATATAAAGAGAAAGAATCTCCAAGTTTTTATTCAAGATTTTTAATGCTTGTGGCAAATGATTTATTCAGTAGAAAGTGGAGAGCTTATATCTGTCATTGTGATAAACTTGCAACTATGTGGTTGATTTTCTCCCATTTATAATTTCACTCATCTAACATTGTTGAAGATGAAAAATCCATCAAGGACATGACATATATTTGGAAAAACTGGTAAGTTGAATTCACAATTTTTTTTCTAGTTTGGCAAAGAAGCTGTGGTTTTCCTTCCCTCACCAGGATTTGAACAATGAAAAAAAAAATGCCTTGATTTTTCACAAAAGTGAGGAAGATAGCTCATATTCAAATAATTAGAAGATAATGAAAAGAAAGTTTAAAACACATAATATATTTAATTTTGACCCTTCCTCTCAAGAAACTTCCAAGAAATTTAGCAAAAATTGGTTATAGATATTTATATAAAATAGCTCACTGCAGGTGCCTCATACCTATAATTTGCTACTCAGAAGGATGAGATCTGGGATTGAGACTGGAGCCAGCATGGAAAAGCAATAATTGCATGGATGATGTCCCTTGATGTTAGATCATATGTACCTTCCAACCAACCTCGATGTGAAGCTGTTTCCCCACATTACCAGCCTTCTGAAATATTGACATTATCATTGTAATTTCTGTTTTTCTCCTTCAGCATGAAAGGTTCATGGAGCAGGCTTCTTGCAGCTGTATTCACAACTGTTTCTCCAGTTGCCTACAACGTTGCCTGGTCCTTAGTGCTTAGTAGCCTTGTGTAGATGAAACTGCCCTGTTCATGTAATCTCTGAATTCAGTCAGGAAAGCTCATCAAGCTGTGATGTTGTGGTTAATGGTACATTCTTCTAATTATTTTTTTCCTACTTTGTGTATCTAAAGTCCACATAAGGGTGAGATAAGTGGCTGACACCTATCTGTTGTAATGGCAAAGTTGACTGTGACATCATAGAAGATTATTGTGAAGCTGCATGAAAACTCATCCACCAAAGCACTGCAAATCGCAGCCTCCCACATCCAGGAATAGATTTAACAGCTCTGCAATCAAACCATCATTCACTCTCTGCTGGATTCAGAATCAGCGTTTCCCTTTCCTATTTAAAATAAAGAAAAATTCAAGACATGCTTTTTTATTTGTCATTGAATTTTGGAAATGTCCCTCCAAACAAAAAATAAGAATGTCATTAGTGGAATGCAAATATAAGGCAAGGAAAAAACAAGCATAAAATTTCCTATGGAAAAAATCAAAAGTAGCACCTGCTACAAAAGTTGGTCCTTAAAACTAGGACTTGATTCTGACATCATAATCCTAATATAATATAAGGTAAAGAAAGTTTTATTTTTGTGCCAGTCCAGGGTTGGAACTTGCACTCAGAGCTCTGAGTTCTCTTGCTCAAGGCCAACAATTGACTATTTGAGTCATAGCTCCACTTCTTGTATATTTGGTAGTGTAGTGGAAATAAGAATTTCCCAGACTTTTCTGCCTGTGCTTGCTTCAAACTGTGATCGTCGATGTCAGCCTCCTGAGGAGGATTACAGGCATGAACCACCAGTACCAAGCTAAAAGTTACTTTTGTGTTATATTAAAGTAAGTTATATAAAGCAACATAAACAAACGTAACATTAGAACAACAAAACTGAAACAAGTTATATAAAACATATAAAAAGACAAGCACGAAGGCCCCGAGTTCGAGCTTCAAGAACAGCACAAAAGAAATAAAAAAGTGTAGAAGAAGAGAAGAAATAGTGAGTGACAGAGTTTTAAATTAATCAATCATTGGTGGCCTTCACATGTTGTATTAATTACATAGGAGGATAAAGTCAGAAAATAACATTTAAAGGTAAGACCCAGCAGGAAATTCCATTGGCCATTTTTCTGTGTGTGCTAGTCATGTGGGTTGAATTTGTTCTACTTTACTCTAGGCTGGAGTTTTATCAATCTCATTAATGGAATCACTGCCAGCTAATTGGAGATAAAGAGTATCATGGAATTTACTATGCAGGCTGTCTTCAAACTTAGGTCATCAGAGTTCAGCTCCCTGAATCATTCTGTTATTTCCATTCAACTGTTATCTCCAATGAACCCCCCAAAAGAAGAAAAAAACCCAGCTGGAGCGTGACGTGTGGCACCAATGGCAGAAATGAGACAATGATTTCTGGGACATTACCGACACCTTTAGATCAATCTCCAGGAACAGTGTACACAAGAATAAAATAAATAAATGAAAAGAAAGGTGGAAGAAGAAAAAGGAGAGCCAATTTCAGAGCTTAAAATGAGCAAAACTGAAATAGGTTACACTTGTTCTTGTAGTTACTCAAGGGTCTCACATCTGAGGATCAGTGTTCAAGGCCAGCCAATGCAGGGGAGTCCGTGGACTCAACTCTAATTAGGCAAATACAGTTTAAAAACAAAGCCACAAATTGTGCTATTACTCACATATTAGAGGTCAAGCATTAAAAATATAGTGGGACTGAACTGGGGAACTGACTCAGTGGTCGAGTGCTTGCTTTGCATGCATCATGCCCTGGGTTCAATTCCTCAGCAACACATAAGCAGAAAAAGCCGGAAGTGGCACTGTAGCACAAATGGTAGGGCTCTAGCCTCAAGCTGAAGAGCTGAAGGACAGTGCCAGGTCCAGAGTTCAGGCCCCATGATGGGCAAAAAAAATAGTGATACAGGTGGAGCCATTGCAACAATGAGATATACAAGATGTTATGTTGAAAAACAAATTTACAACTTTGGTGCAGGGGGGGTGGTTTTCGGGGTGATGGAGGTGTGGTGGGGAGATGGCTAGGGATGGGAAGGGGAAACAAAGGAGGAGGCAACAATGCTTGATAAGAAATGTACTCATTACCTTGCTCATGTAATTGTAAGCCCTCTATATGGCATTTTCACAATAAAAAGAAAAATAAATAAATAAAAAAGATAGACGAGAAAAAAATTACTGGGACAATACATAGGCTCTGATTTATAACCCCAAGCCCAGTATACATGTGGAAATAGAAAAGATAGAAATTAAAATATGTGTTGGAAAATCGAACTAAATTTTCAAAATGAGCATGAATTTTTGTTTCATGTGTGTAATCCTAGATACAAAGATAGATGAAATCTGAGGGTTATGGTGTCTCATCATCAAATCACCAGCAAAACAAACAAACAAGAAAACAGAAGTGAAGCTGTGATTGGAGTTGTAAAGCACCAGTCTTGAGTGAGAAAGCTATGAAACAGTACCCTGGCACAGAGATCCAGCCTCAGGATCATAAAAATAGTTATAAGAAGAGAACCTGGTGCTGGTGACTCATGCCTGTAATTCTAAAACCTCAGGAGGCAGAAATATGGGAATCCAGTATAAAGGCCAATCCAAGCAGGAAAGTCCAGAAGACAGTTGTTTGTGGGCCAACCTGGGGCTAGTACTGTACTACTCCCAGGTTTTTGGAAGTTAATTGGGGGTAAGGATCTTAGACTTTCTTGCTCAACATGGCTTTGAACCATGAAGGTCAGACCACAGCCTCCTGAAACAGTCCAGGAATTGCATGAGTTCCTGCTCCAGGAGCAGCACACCCAAAACAATGAAATTATTAAATGTAAAGAAGGGTAGAAGAAGAGAAGAACCAATAACCGAGGCTTCAGTGAGCCAATCAGCCAATCATTGATGGCTCATAACTCTAATTCTAGTTACAAAGGAAGCTAAAATCTGAGGATAATAAAGGCCAGACCATGTAGGAAAGTTCATAAGATGTGTGTGTGTGTGTGTGTGTGTGTGTGTGTGTGTGTGTGTGTGCGTCTGTGTGTGAGACCTGTTGCTTGAACTTGTACTGTTTTGCTTAAGGTTCTACTATTCTCAGCTTTTTAGTGGTTATAATTGGAGATATCATGGACTTTCCTGCCCATGCTGGTAGAAAATTTGATCCTCAGATTGAATCCTCATGAATTAGGTCTGGCTCTACATGATAATCATTTCTAATTAATCATCAAAACAGAAAAAAACCTGGAATTGAGCTGTGGTTCTCCTGGCGAAACTGGGAAAATGTTTCCGGGACAGCGCCCAGACCCTGAGTTCAAGTCACAGGACACACACAGAAGAAATAAAAGGAGAACAGAAGTACAAAAGGAAGAGTCAGTGACAGTAGTTGTGAATCAAACATTTGTTGTTCACACATGTTATACGAGGTAGTCAGGAGGATGAAATCTAAGGATCACAGGTTCATGACCAGCCCAGGCAGGAGAGTCCATGAGACTCATATATCTAATTTGCACCAAAAATAAGTTACAAGCTGTGCTTTGGTTCATGCGGTTGAGTGGTAGTCTTAAACAGAAAGCTTGGAACAGCACCTAAGCCCTAAATTGAAAATCTAGACACACATTAAAAAAAAACAAACAAACAAAAAAGCAGAAACTAAAAATGATGGGTAAAGAGAAACATAAAGTTTCAAAATGAGTATGGGTTTTGGTTCATGTTTATTCCTAGTTATTCACTTACAAAAAGGCACTTACCAAAAGAAAGAAAAAAGACCACAAATTATAAAATATGGGAGAAAGCAAAAATTATAATTTCAAAATGAGCCTTTGGTTTATGTGTGTATTCCTAGCTACTAAGAATGTTGAAATATGAGGATCATAGCTCAAAGCCAGCCTGGGTAGGGCAGTGACTGAAATTTTTATCTCTAAGTACCCAGCAAAAGCTTAATGAAGGTGTGATAGTAGTGGTAAAGTACTGAAATTCCGTGAAAAACCTGGGAAACAATTCCCAATTCAGCCCTAAGTCAACCAAAAACAAAACTGAAAGAAGAGAAGAAATTACCATTTGAAATTTAAGCCTGGGACTGGTGGTTCTTGCTTATTATTTTAGCTATTCAGGAGGCTGAAGTCTGAAGATACCAGTTAAAAGCCAGTCCAAACAGGAAAGTCTATGGGGCTTTTTATCTGTGTGTGTCAACCTTGTGCTTGAATTGATGTAGGAGCACTACCACTCCCAGCGTCTTGGTAGTTAGTTGATGAAAAGAGTCTCATGGATTTTCCTGCCAAGGGTGGCTTCAACTACATTCCTCAGATTTCAGCCTCCTATGTCTTTCTGGGCTTTACATGAGATTCTTATCTCCAATTAACCACCAAAAAGAAGAAAAATAAAACCTGGTGATTGAACTGTGGCTGCAATGGCAGAAATGAGAAAATCATTTCTGGGACAGCATCCAGACCTTGATATACACCAACACACACACAAAGTATAAAATAAATAAGTGTAGAGAAGGTAGGATAAGAAACAGACAATTTCAGAGATGAAAATGAGCTAAGCATAAGTGGCACACACCTCTGATGGTAGCCACTTGGGAGATTCAAATCTGAGGATCACATTTGAAAACCAGCCCTGGTAGGAGAATTCATGGACTCAAATCTAAGTAGCTACTTACAACAAAGCAAAAAGTAATAGCCACAAGTTATGCAGTGGTTCATGTCTTAGTGTTCTAATCTTGAATAAAAACTTCTGGGACTGCACTTGATTTTTCGACCCAGGACCAGCATACACAAGGAAATAAAAATACAAATAAAAAGGTCTAAGAATGGCGGGGAATGTGGCTTAGTAACAGAGTGCTTGCCTACCATGTTTGAATCCCTAGGTTTGTTTCCTCAGTACCTCATAAATAGAAAAGACTGAAAGTGGCACTGTGGCCCAAGTAGTAGAGTTCTCACCTTGAGTAACAGAAGTTCAGGGACAGTGCTCAAGCCCTGAGTTCAAGCCTCAGGATTATGAAAAAGAATAAAACTGTTGTGAGAAAATCCAGTTAATGTTTCAAAATGAGCAATACATGAAATTTTGGTCAATTTGTGTAATCCTAGTGTCACAAGGCTGAAATCTGAAGGTTGTTGTTCATAGCCAGCCTGTACAGGGAAGTGCATAAGTCTGCAACTAACCAGATAAAAACGCCAGAAATAAAACTGAGGTTGTAGTTGTAAAGCAACAGCCTTGAATGAAAAACCAATTGAAACAATGCCCTGACTCAGAGATCCAGCCTCAGCATCACAATAAGAAAATTAAATGCTTGGAAGTAGAGAACCCAGGACTGTTGGTTCATGTCTGTAATTCTAGAAATGCAGGAGGCTGAAATATAAGATCTTATGTAAAGGCAAACCCAATCAAGAAATTCCAGGAGACTGTTTTGTTTGTGGTGGCCACTCTGGGGATAGGTTTTTGTTGATTGATTGGAGATAAGAATTTCATTGATTTTCCTGCCCAGGCTCCTTTCAAACCATGATGGCCAAATTTCAGCCTCCTGAGTCAGGCCAATACTTGCATGAGTTCGAGCTCCAGGACCAACACAAACAAAAACAATGAAGTAAATGAAAAAAGTGTAGAGGAAGACAAGAAAGACCAAGTAACAGAAGTTTCATTGGGAACTCATATTTGTAATTCTAGCTCCTTAGGCTAAAATTTGAGGATACTGTTTAAAGCTCAGCTCAAGTATAGGTGTTCATAAGACATGTGTGTGTGTGTGTGTGTGTGTGTGTGTGTGTGTGTGTGTGTGTGTGTGTGTGTGTGTGTGTGAGTGTGTGTGTGTGTGTGTGTGCGTGCCAATCCTGGTGCTTGAACTTGCACTATTTTGCTCAATAATCTACAACTCTCAGATTTTAGTGGTTCATTGGAGAAAAGAGTGTCATGGACTCTCCTCAATTTTTAGCCTCCTGAATCTGGCTTAGCTATACATGATTCTTTTCTCTCAAATTAACCTCCCCACAAAAGCCAAATGTTATGGTTGGTCCCATATATGCCCTTAGACAACATCTGAGCTTCAATTTCCACTCCCAGAACAAGTAAAAAAGAAAAAAAAAAGATAAACAGGTGGAGGCAAGCACATATTAATGTTTTAAAATGACCCAAATGTTGATGGTTATATGTGTAATCCTTTTTACACAAGAGGCTGACAACTGACAATTGCAGAGTCAAGTTAGTCTAGGAAAGAACATGCTTGAGATTCTTATCCCCAGCTACACAGCACAAAGACTTGAGCTAGGGCTGAGGTGGTAAAGCACCAATCTTGAGTGTAAAAGCTAAGATATAGGCCCCAGACTCAGAGGTCAAGCCACAGGACCCATAAAATTTTCAAAGGAGAGAGGATGAAGACAGGCTGAAATCTGAGAATCATTGTTGAAAGCTACCCCATGCAAGAAAGTCCATGAGGCTTTCTCTGTGTGTGCATCTGTGTGTTATGTTTGGCTTGAATTTATGCTGTTTTGTTCAAGGATAGAGCTTTACCACTCCCAGTTTTTCAGTGATTAATTGGAGCTAAGAGTCTCATGTGATTTCCTGCCATGGTTGGCTTTGAACCGTGATCCTCAGATTTCAGCCAACTGATTCATGCTGGGCTTTGCATAAGAATCATCTCCTATTAACTACCAAGAGTTAAAAAAAACCTGGAGTTGAGGTGTGGCCCAAGATGCAAACTGGGCAGTCACATTCTAGTACAGCACCCAAGGCTTTAGTTCAAGCACAAAGACAAAACAAGTATTGACACAAGCTATACTTTGGCTTATGTGCAAAGCCACTAGTATTGAAGAAAAAACGCTCTGGCATTGTATCCAGGCCCTGATATATAGTCCCAGGACTAGAACATATACAAAAGTTAAAAATAACAAGGAGGGCTGGGAAGGTGGCTCAGTGGTAGAGCGCTTGCCTTGCATGCATGAGGCCCTGGGTTCGATTCCTCAGCACCACATAAGTAAAAAGAAAAAAGCCGGAAGTGGCACTGTGGCTCAAATGGTAGAGTGCTAGCCTTGAGCTGAAGAGCTGAGGGACAGCGCCCAGGCCCAGAGTTCAGGCCCACGACTGGACCCCCCAAAAAAAAAATAACAAGGAAAATTTTAACAAGATAAAGTGGAAAAAACATATTAATATTTTTAAATGACCAGTGGGTTTGTGGTTCATGTGTGTAATCGGAGCACCTCAGGAAGCTGAAACCTGAGGATCACGGTTTGAAGCCAGACTACCCAGAAAAGTACATTAGAAACTTATGTCATATAAACAAAAAAAAGCTAGAAGTGAAGCTGTGGTTGAATTTGTAAAACATCGTCCTTGAGTCAAAAAGCTAAGAAACAGAAGGGCACTGCTGGCTCTACACTCTAATCTCAGGAGGCTGAGATATAAAGACCATGGTTCAAATCCAGCCTGGTCAGGAAAGCTCATGAGACTCTTGTACTCCTATTAACCACCAGATAACCTGACTGTAGAGCATTTGCCTTAAGTTGAAGAACACAAAGACAGTGTGTTCAACCCCTACCCCCTTTCAAAATAACTAAGCAACAGCAATGTGGCCCAAAGATCAGGTCTACTGGACAAAATAAAAAAGTACTGAGTTTGAAGGCAAGAAAGAGCTGGTTAAAAATATTAAAATAAGGTGGGCACCAGTGGCTCATGCCTGTAATCCTAGCTACTCAGGAGGCTGAGATCTGAGGATCACAGTTCTAAGCCAGCCCAGGCAGGAAATTCTGTGAGACTCTTATCTCTAATAAAGCACCAGAAAACTGTAAGTGGTTCTATGGCTCATGTGGTAGACTGTTTGCCTTGAGCTGAAGAGCACAGAGACAGAACCTAACCCAGAATTTAAGACCCACGAATGACCAAAAAAAAAAAAAAATTAAAATGTCTGCGGTTGATTGCTCATGCCTTTAAATCCTAACTATCCAGGAGGCTGAAATCTAAGGGTTGTAGTTCAAATCCAACCCAAGCAAGAAAGTCCATGAGACTTGTTAATGTAATTACAATACTAGGGCTTGAATTTGCCCTGTTTTACACGAGGCTAGATAGAGTTCTACTACCCACAGCTTTTTGGTGATTAATTGGAGATAAGAATTTCAGACTTTGCTGCTCAGACTGGCTTCAGACCAAGATCAGATTTCAGCCTCCTTAGTTGTGCTGGGCTTCGCATGAGACTTTACAAAAGAATGAAGCTGGAAGTTTATCTGTGGCTCGATTGGAAGAACTGAGAAAAATCTCTGAGACAGTGGCCAGTCCTTACATGCAGAAAAAAACATAAAAATTTTCATTTTTTAAAATTTTTATTTTTTATTGTGAACAAACTGTACAGAGTGGTTACAATTACATGGGCAAGATAATGAGTATATTTCTTATCAAGCATTGTAGTCTCCTCTTTTGCTTCCCCTTGCCATTCCTTCCAATCCTCCCCCACTCCCCCACCCAATCCTCCCCGCTACCCACCTTCCCCTGCACCAAAGTTGTAAAATTCCTTTTTCGACATAACGACTTGTACATCTCATTGTTTCAATAGTTCCACCTGTATCCCTATTTAAACGATTTGTTTTTCCCCTTCCCCTCCACAAATTATACCGATATCAAATACAGTGAAAGCAGGAGTTATACTGTGGGGGAGGGACATACAAAGCAACAACGAAATCATCTTATAAATGTGTTAGAAACAAACGCATGAAAAAAAAAAACATTTGAATACATATCTTCGGGTTCATTTCCCTAACATTTTCAAAAGTAAATAATAGTAGTTGTATAATATAGAAAAAAATCAAAAACTATGTTTAATATGATACAAAGGAAAACTATGTTTCTTTTTAAAACTAGCAAATGAGAACATAGTATAAAGTTTCAAAATGACATGCTGAGAGTAAGGGAAAAGGGAAAAATTTAAAAATTCATGTAAATATTAAATACAAGCTGACATGACCAAAATATAATGTGATCAGAAACTTATCTCTCACTTATCTATCACTTGCAATTACTTACAAATAATTGTCCCTCCAGTTTCAGCAGCTACCATGGAAATTTAGACATGACCTCTCTATGCAGCCTAGACTGTGTAAGAGTCTTCCTGTTTTAGCCTCTTGAGATAGATCTCCAGGCATTGCCCTCATTTTAATAATGAGGTTTCCTTAAAAATTCAAATTTAATATTAAAATAATGGATTATCTGTAAAGCATGACTAAACATCAGAGATCCACCAGAGATCTTCTGAGGAATACAATCAAAACATTAGAAAAGCACCTAACACTCAAGGTAGGTAACAGAAAGAAGATTTAGCATTTTTTGGATGTGCTGGGGATGAACGCAGGGCTTCATGCTTACTAGGCACGTATAAAATTTGGTGACATTAATTATATCCACACCATTACCTCTATATGAGAACTATCTTTTTGATACTGATGAAATCCACACAATCATTAAGTAATAATCACCCCAATGACCTGCCCCAGAAATTTTAATCTTCCATTTTCTCTTATAAAATGGTTTAGTCAAGGTTTCCCATAAATAGTAGATTAATTTTTGTGTCCATCCGTGACAGACATATATTAATTGCAGCATTTTTTAATTGTATTTTATTTTATTTGAGAACATACTGTACAGAGGGGCTACAATTACATGGGCAGGATAATGCATACATTTCTTACCAAGCATTGCAGCCTCCTCCTTTTTTTACCCTTCACTTCCCTTCCCCGCCTCCCCCCTCCCCCCACCCAATTATACCCCCCTCCCCCCACCCAATTATACCCCCCTCCCCCCCCACACCGACATTGTAAAGCTGGTTTTGACATGACATTTTGTACTTCTCATTGTTGCAACAGGTCCACCTGAATCCTTAAGCGACTTGTTTGTCCCCATCTCCTCCACATGTTATACTGACATCAAATATAGTGAAAGCGGGGGTTACACTGTGGGGGAGGGACATACAAAGCAACAAAGAAATAATCTTATAAATGCGTTAGAAACACATGCATGAAAGAAACGAAAACATTAAAATACATATTTAAGGGTTCATTTTCCTAACATCACATTATCTGACCTTTTCCGCTTGACTCATACCTATACTAGATATTGCAAATAAGGGAAACCATGGGACCTATGCTTCTTTGGGCCTGGCTTACTTCACTTAATATAATTTTTTCCAAACCTTTCCATTTCCTAACAAATGGGGAAATGTCATTCTTTCTGATGGAGGCATAGAATTCCATTGTGTATATATACCACATTTTCTTGATCCATTCATCTACTGAGGGGCATCTGGGTTGGTTCCATGTCTTAGCTACGGTAAATAATGCTTAATTGCAGCATTTTTCTGGATGTCATTATCCATTAATGCATACCTCATATTTTGTAAACCTGTTTATCTGATAGACTCTCCAGGAAATTCCAGCTTCTGACTATTATGAACTTTGCTGCTATTATTGGCATATGAGCTATTAGTTTTTTTCTCTTCAGTTCCTTTGGTTATGCAATGAGCAATGGAATCGCTGGGTAATGTGGTAATGCTATGTTATGTTAGAAGAATGTGTCATATTGTACCATAATTGCTATATCACTTTTCATCAGCACAGAAATGTACAAATGGTCAATAAAATGTATTTCAAATCTTCCACAGATGTGCCCGAAAGAATCTTTTTTTTTTTTTTTTTTTTTTACTTTTTACTTGTTTTGATTTAGGCCACGCAGGCCTGGATCTATGTAGCATTTTCTAGAACTGAAGTGAGAACAATACTAAATGCCACTGAACTAGCCTCCAAAAACATTTAATCTAGTAGCCATTTTTTCTAGAGATAAAATTTAGTGATTATATGCATTTTTACTCTTCTAAAATAAGGTTTTGAATTTTAAAATGACTTATATAAATGTAACACCTCTGTGTACCTTCTTTTTATTAAGAAGGAAAATTATATTTACAAAAAATAAAAAAGGACAAAAAAGCTTCTCATCAGGAAAATACATTACAATCATAGTCTGATTCTGACCAAAACACATACAATACAATACAAAAAAATAATACAATAAGAGCTAATCTAAAGTAAAATGAAGAGTAAGGCCAGGGGCAGGGGTCAAGGGGTAGAGCACTAGGTTGCCCAGCACCAGCCTCTGAATCAAAACCGCAGTACTGCCAAGGTATAAAATAAAGTATTGAAAGTTAAGTAAGCATGCAGATAAAATATGATGGACAACAAAGAGGGACACACCTGTAATCACAACACTTGGGAGACTAAGCAGTAGAATTATGAAGTTAAGATCAGATTTGGCTACATAATGAGACTGCATCTTAAATAACATAGAATAAAATTTTAATGACTAGGGTGTAGTTTAAGTGTAATTAAAGTAGTTTTTGTATGCACAAAAATTACATGCTTTGATAACCACAACATTCAGTTTACACTGCAGTACAAGGTGCCCCGTGGCTGGAATTCCTCCTGAGGAAATCTAAGGCAGTTGATGCACTTGTATTCTTGGCTGGACTGAGGGTTTTGCTAGGCAAACAGTGTTTTGATCTCAATTCGTGGATCCCACTTACAACTCTTTTTTTTAGTACACCACCTACAAATCTCTCCCATCTCAATAACAGGGCCTTCTGGCTTTCAAGTGAAATTATCTTTGATATCTCTTAGGGTTCTTCTCCCCTTTGTCTGGAACTGCTCTGTTCCTGGGCCCACATTCAGCAGCTTATTCTGAGAAGATTTGTAACTATTTGCTAGCCAGCTCTATCCACTGCCATCTCCACCTCAAATTAGTCTTTGGTATCAGTATGAGTCTGGTCAGATGATAGAGCCAGCCTGGGCTGGCTTTGAACCCTGATCCTCAGACCTCAGCCTCTTGAATAGCTAGGATCATAGGAGTGAGCCACTGGCACCCGGCCATCATTTCTTTCCTCCAGGAAAATTTAGGGGGGTGGAATAGCACAGCAGCACATACATTTGATAGCAACTGCCCCAGGGTGAACCAGATGCTCAGATAAAACCACTGACTTTGATATTGCCTTTGGTATCCAACAGAGTATTGTTGGAATTAAGGTCTCAGTGTGTGATTCTGTTCTGGTGTGGGTAGTGAACAGCACTTACAATTTGTTTAAAGAGCCTCTTGGTTGCATCCTCATATAGGCGGCAGGATTTTGAGATCCACCCCAGAAGGTATCCCCTACTGGCCAGTTCCATTGATGAGATATACATACTCTTCCTTCTCCATCACCTGGTACAACCTGATGGTGTGTTTGTGCCATACTTTCTTTAAAATGTCCACCTCATTCTTTAACTGATGACTGGAGGACTCTCGCTGTTAGGCCATGGTCGCAGGATCCCCCCCCCCCACGCCCCTCAGGAAGACTACCGAGAGTCAGACTCTACAGCTGTTTTATTTAAATGGGCTACAGCTTGGGCCTAGTCCTACACTCTGACACAGCTGAGCCTAGGAGGAGACCCCCGAGCTAAGGATTTGCAGGTCTTATAAAGGCACACAATCAATCAGGTGTTTGGATTACCACCGTGTGTTGCTTTGCTAGACAGAAACATGCTACAAGTGGTCACTGTCTCAAACTTTAACCTTTCATTTCCCCCCTCCCCCTTGATTTATGGTCCTGAGCCACAATCTTGTGGCTCTGGCCCAAAACTAAACTTCAACAGCACTTGATCTGGAATGAGTATACCAATAACAATCAGCCCATTTTTATTTTCTTGAGGCGTATGCGGAGGGATAGGGTAGGATGCTTGGAGACTTCCCATGTTTCCCCATGGTCATCCAGGGAAAAGGGGATCCAAACAGCAATGCCATCCACCTTAAGGGCAGTGGGTGTAGCCAGTAGCACCATGTAAGGTCCCTTCAATCGTGGTTCCTGAGATCGCAAGTTGTGCCTTCGAACAAACACCTACTCCCCTGGTTTAAACAAATGTGGGGTAGGAATAGAAGCAGAATCATATAATGCTCTAAGCTGGGGCCACATACTCTTATGCACCAGCTGTAAATAGTCAAGCTTACACAGAAATTTAGTATCATCCAAATTAGCAAGCAATTAAAGACAAGCTGATAGGGTGAATTTCTTATTCTAAACAAGGCAAAAGGAAGGAGAGACACCCAGTCTGCACCAGTCTCCAAGGCCAATTTAGTTAAGGTCTCTTTTAGAATCCGATTCATTCCTGCCCTGAACTCTGGGGTCTATAAGAACAGTGCAATTTCCAATCCGTCCCCAATGCCACGGCTATTTGCTGACTTATTTTGAGACAAAGGCCGGTCCATTGTCTGATCCATTGGGGGATGGGAAGCCATACCTGGGTAGAGTTTCTTCCAGGATCTTCTTAGCCACGACGTTTGTGGTCTCATGCTTTGTTGGGTAGGCTTCAACCCATACTGAAAAAGGTGTCTACAAAAACTAGCAAATTTTTATATCCAAATTTTCCAGTTTTAATTTCTGTGAAGTCTACTTCCCAATACACACCTGGCCTATCTCCATGGAGGCAAGCTCCTTTTGTAACCGGCTGATTGGGGGCATTGGTGAGCTGACAGGCTTTACAATTTTTAACAATGTCCTCAATGAGTTGGTTCCCTTGACTAATTTTTACTTCTGAGTGTCGGAGCAAGTCCTGCATTCTTCAGGTTCCCATGTGAGAGACCCAATGGATTCTCTTAAGAATCCCATTGCCCAATCTTTTTGGCAAGGTAAGTTTCCCCTCACCAGTTTTCCACCAGTCTTTGTTTCCTTCTCTGCCCGGGGGTTTATAGGCCTTGGGAATTTTCTTTATCCACTCCAATTCTTCTCGGGAATACTGAGGCTCAGGAGGCAAAGCTTGTGGCCCTAGGTTTACTAATGTCACTACTTCTGCTCTGGGCTGGAGGGCTGCCTCCTTAGCTGCCTGATCAGCCAAGTTATTTCCTTTGGTTATTGAATCAGTTCCCTTTTGATAGTCAGGGCAGTGCATAATGGCAATATTTGCTGTTTCCCCTAAGGCCCAGATGAGGCTTAAAATTTCTTGTTTGTTTTTAATAGTCTTTCCCTCAGCTGTCAGCAGTCCCCTCTCTTGGCAAATGGCTCCATGGACATGCATGGTGGCAAAAACATACCGACTGTCTGTGCAAATGTTTAGTCTCTTCCCTTTTCCCATTTGTAGGGCTTTTGTTAGTGCCACTAGCTCTGCTCTTTGTGCAGATGTTCCCTGGTGCAGTGCTTCTACCCACACTATTACAGTGTCCGTGGTGACTTTTGGGCCCGCGTACCTTTTTCCATCTCGAATGAAACTGCTGCCATCTGTGAACCTGGTATGCTCAGCATGCAATAGTGGCGAGTCCAACAAATCTGTCATATTTTCCTTGGCCCAGTTTCTCTTTTCATGCTCCATTTTACGTTCTCTGTCCTTCCTTTCCTGACTTTGCTCCTCTGTTTCTCTTATTGTAAACCTTTTCTGCTGTGGCTACTAGATCCCTAATAGACTTTTCACCAAGGCTGTCTAGAGCCTGCAACTTTATGTCTGGTGCAGCTTGATCTATATAGGCAAACATAATCATCTGTGTCGACTCCTGGTCTCAAGTTCATATGGGGTATATTGACTAAAAGCTTCCATGAGACACTCAAGATATGCTGCTGGACTTTCACTTACTCCCTGTCTTACATCATAAACCTTGGCCATATTAGTAGGTTGGCAAGCCGCTGCTTTGAGACCTGCCAACAGAGCTTGGCGGTAGATGAGGAGTCACTCCCTATCTTCAACTATATTGTAGTCCCATGTTGGTTGGATCTCAGGAAAATAGGCAGCGATCAGGGCAGGATCATTGATGGGCTCTCCTGTGGGGCCACGGATATGTTTCTGGGCCGCCTCTCAGATACGTTCTCTCTCTTCAGTGGTAAAAAGAACCTGTAAAAGCTGACTGCAATCATCCCAAGTGGGTTGATGAGTAAAGAGAATAGTTTCAAGCAAACGAATTAAATCCTGGGGTTTCTCAGTAAAGGGGGCATTTTGGATGCACCAATTTTATAGATCACTGGTAGAAAATGGACACTATTGGGTTGCTGTTGACCATTCACATCCACAGTACCTATGGCATGTAAGGAAAAATCAGCTGCATTAGATGGGGGGTGATCCCACTGCAGCGTTGAGTGACTGGCCCCTCAAAAACTTTAAGGGCAGGTGCCAAGTGTTCTATAGCTCCCTCCTCTTCTTGATAATTCTCAGGTTCTGCAAAAGGAACCTGGGAAGGGGAGCATGGGTGAGGAAACATTTCTTCTTCCAAGTTATCTCCCTGAAAAACCAGGGGGTACACTTTCTTTTCCTCTTTCTTAGTTTCTTTTTGTAAGTCTAGGAGGCTAGATGGAGTGTTGCCCATGGTTTCCAGTCCTGTCAGTCATAAAGTCCAAAAAACAATAAACAGCACAAACAAAACACATGCAGGCCTGACAGTTACAAAAAAAAAAGCTTACAAAGTGGAGATCTCCCAAATTGGTCTGCTGACTCCTGTCATGGCGGGGTTCCATACCCATGCCCCACAGCAGAAGAAGCAGTCCCATGGTGGGCGAGTTGGGCCTCTGCTAGGAGGCTCTCTTGGTCAGTTCCGGCCCAACACCAAACCAATCCTCACCCCACAATTCACATGCCAAGGTTCCAAGGACCCCCCCGCCCCACAGCGGGGTTCCAAGGACCCCGCCCCACACGGTGGGCTTCCAAGGACCCCTGCTCCACACAGCAGGGTTACCCCCTCCCCAGAAGAGGATCCTGGATGTCTCCCAGTTCCTCCAGGGTTGTCGTGCAAGTGGGCCAACTTGGACAACCCTTTACAAATTTGAGGGGATATCCTCACAAGGGAAAATGAAAGTAAAACAGACAAATGAGAGGACAAGACAAATTAACAAAGACAGCCCTGTTTTACCTTTGGAGTCTGAGGTCTCGGGGGTCTTTGGGGGGTATCCGAGATGAGCCCCACTAATATGTTATGCCATGGTTGCAGGACACTCACAGCAAAAAAACCACCGAGAGTCAGACTCTACAGCTTTTTTTATTTAAATGAGCTGCAGCTTGGGCCTTGTCCTACACTTCGACACAGTGGAGCCTAGGAGGAGAGCCCATAGCTAAGGATTTGCAGGTCTTATAAAGGCACACAATCAACCAGATGTTTGGATTACCACCACGTGTTGCTTTGCTAGACAGGAACAAGCAACAAGTGGTCACCTTTCATCCCTTCAGGAGTATTTTAACTGCCACTTCCATGTGTGTGAGGTGTGGATGGCCAACTTCACTTGTCTATTGGTATCATGGTCGATGAGCTCTTTCATCTGGTATTGATTGATGATCTCTTCATTCAAGAATATGGAGGATGATTCTTTGTATTCTTCCATTCTTCTGCTATGATGGTGGGTAGCAAGTATACCTAAAATCAACTAAATAAAATAATGGAAACCCAGAAAAAAAAAGAAATAGCAAAACCAAACGACAACTCATCCCCCCAAAATCAGAAAAATAATGAATTTTGTTTGAATCAGTCCAGCGTTTCACCAATCAAGAGTTCCTAGATGTGTTAACTGACATAGGTTGGAGCACAGTGGCTTCCTATATACCCTGCATGACCTCTCAAAACGGAGCTATCACAGCCCATCATAGTGACATCATAGAAGAAATGGACCAATCAGAGTCTGGGCCAGTGAAGTCAGAGAAAATGGAGCAATCATAGCTTGCCAGCATTGATACTCTAGCCCATAAGCTTCAAAGACTGTTGCTAAGGACTCCATGTGGGCTTGAGGCTGCTCTGGTCATTGTTATGCCATTCCTGAAACTACTAGGACAGTGGTCAAAGTCCTCTGATCTTGTAGAGGACTCCTGAATCTCATAAATTGCTTCTGTGGAGACACTGGCCAATAGCCTCCATTCTTTTTTTTTTTTTTTTTTTGTCGGTCGTGGGGCTTGAACTCTGGGCCTGGGCGCTGTCCCTCAGCTCTTCAGCTCAAGGCGAGCGCTCTACCACTTGAGCTACAGCGCCACTTCCGGTTTTCTGGTGGTTTATTGGAGATAGGAGTCTCACGGTCTCTCCTGCCCGGGCTGGCTTTGAATCGCGATCCTCAGATCTCAGCCTCCTGAGTAGCTAGGATTACAGGCGTGAGCCACCAGCGCCCGGCTAGCCTCCATTCTTGATGGCCACCTTATCCTATATTTGTTCCAGCAATGACATGGCAAGAAGATCTCCGTCCTTCTCAAGGACAGCTCTCCTACAACTTGCTCCTGAGGGGACAAGGTCCAGGCTGTCTTTTTTTAAATTTTTTTTTTTGGTCGTGGGGCTTGAACTCTGGGCCTGGGCGCTGTCCCTCAGCTCTTCAGCTCAAGGCGAGCGCTCTACCACTTGAGCTACAGCGCCATTTCCGGTTTTCTGGTGGCTTATTGGAGATAGGAGTCTCACGGTCTCTCCTGCCCCGGCTGGCTTTGAACCGCGATCCTCAGATCTCAGCCTCCTGAGTAGCTAGGATTACAGGCGTGAGCCACCAGCACCCAGCCCAGGCTGTCTTTGAGCCACAATCCTCACAATTCACTTTCCGGAGTAGGTAAGGTTATATGCCTGAGCCATCGTTAGTTACTTAGCTCATTTCTCACATTTGGGGGAAGTATATATATTTGTTAGAAAGGTTGGTATTAGATATGTCCTTTTAACACCTTAAATTTGTTGCTCTTGATGTCTAATTGTTAATCTAGTGTCTGATTAGTAATTTGTCATAATATGATTGAAGATCCTTTGTGTGATGAGTTGTGTCTCTGTGCTTTGGGAGGTTTCCTGTCTTTGACTGTTTAATTAGAATGTGTCTTAGTGTGGACCTGTGTAATTATGTTAATTGTCTTCTTTAAGCTGCTAGATTCCTGCATAGAAGGGTTCATGCTTTCAATCAAATTTGGGAAGGTTTTGGTCATTATTCCTTCAAATACTATGTATTTCTTTTTTTTAATCACTGTATGTTATACATTGTACATACAATACATATTCACATTGTATATTTGAATATACATATATGCCTACATATTTATATTATATATACATTTATATACATATATTTTTTCACATAACTTCCACTTTTGTGATTGTTTATGGTAGGAAGTCTAGATTGATCTCAGCTACTCCATCAGAGTTAGACTTAGGAGTTTTCCTTTTTATTTCTTGGTGAAAATATGCATTTCTCGGCAAGGATATCGAAACCGGTACAAATCAGAGGTAGCCTTGCGTTCTCTCTCTCTCTCTCTCTCTCCATCTCTCTCTCTCTCTCTCTCTCCCTCTTTCTGATTTCCTGCCTCTGTCAGCTCTCTGAGCACAGGACCATTGCTTACCAAGTTGTTTTAGTGTGTGCTGTGATCTACTAGTGTGTGCACTGCCATGTTCTGCTTCAAACGTCACCATGCTACACCTGGAAGAGGAGCTTCTCCAATGTCAGCCTGCATGGGTGTGCCTGCCTCTTTCTTCAGGTCAGAGTCTCCATAGCTACTAGGGTGGCCTTAGTAGATGCCCATGTGCCAGGACTGCTTACTGCTGACTGTGGGCTACTCAAGCACAGCCTCTTTATTTACCCAAGTCAGAAGTCTGTGTTGGATCCTGGGGACACTGGCCTATTGGTGACTATACTAGGAGCAAGGCTGTGGGTTGCAGGAGCCTCAATGTGGCCTGACATCTGGGGAAGAGAAAGAATAGGTCAACTCTAAAGGGAAAAAGAATGAAGAGAGAAAAGAAGCAGTAAAACCTTTATCAATTAAAAACACAAGAGTTTGGAACTGGAAAAGCAGCGGAAATATTCTAAATAATAAAAATTGCTAACATGGATAGAAGATGGATCACATTTTGTCATATATAATTTTGAAAAAAAAACATACTAGGAATGAAAATTTAAAAGTCAAAATTAAAACACTATTTGGATTATAACTAGACAGTATAGCTCAGTGGTAAAACATTGGCCTAGCATATGTGAAGCAATGGTGTGATCTCCTAAGCATTACAAAGTACACACAAAGCACACACACAAAAACCACATGAACACACACACACACACACACACACACACACAACACATACACACATTTGGAATATTGATATTATCATATTAAACAGAGGAAATTATCACAAATAGAAAATGTAGGTTAATATATGAAATAAGAATATTTCTCGTACTATCTAAAAGTTTAGTAGAAATAAAATAATCACAATACACTTGGATTCTTATAGATTAAGTAAACTGAAAATTAAGCAATAGAAGACATGAGAACCTTTTCAAATAAGTTTTAAATAATAAACATTTTGAAACATGTATCCTTTTATTTTGACAAAAAATTGATGTTAGTGGTGTTTTAACTCAAGATTTAGAATATTATAACCAGGTGCTCTATATCTCTCTAGGGGTGGCTATATCTCTAATCATTTCACTCTGAATATTTTTATGATAAGGTATTATAGTTGCTCTGTCTCTCCCGAATTACAAACCCTATTTGCACTTCCCACCGTAGCTAGAAAATAGCAGCCACAAGTCTCCATGCCCAGTTCAAACTTTTTTTTTTAATTTAAGTACAAATATTTCCAAAAAGTCACCAGGTAATGTAACTTTTCTTAATAAAGTATGTGCTTCTTGAAAATACAGTATTTGTTACCTGGACAAATATGTTTATAACTATAAGAAATAAATTTATTTAAATTTACCAACCGTATAAAAATTCAAAAAATAATTTTAAATATTCACATCATAAATATTTTAAAAGCAAAATATATGTGTCTGAATAATTTACATGTGAAAAAACAAAGAAATTATATTAACTAATCCTACAACTCTGAAAAAAGAATTACCCTAAAGAAACAAAAGAAAATATTTAAGTTCAAAATTTGAAATTTAGAAAATAAAATGAAGTGTACTCTTTAGATGACTTATGTAACTGTAAACCCCCTGCATATAAATTTTCTTATAAAAATGCATGAACAAAGAAAGAAAAAGTACCAATTGATTAATAGCAACAGCAAAAGAATCAGTAGTTCTTTTTTTGAGCATACAAAAAATCGATGGAAGAGATAACAATGTTCCTTCCATAAGAAATGTACTTATTTATGTAACTGTAACCCCTCTGTACATTACCTTTACAATAAAATTAAATTGAAATTAAAAATAAACCAAACAATATACGAATTAAGGATTCATATAAACCATTGGTTAAAAACTTTGTAAAAAACTGCACTAAGTACCCAAGGAATATATTTTGATGATGCTACTTTAATAATTAAACTTCAGTAGAGAAGCAAAAAGTGTAAAAACTGTTACAAAGTAATAAATCAGAATATGTTACTATTCATAATAATCATAAGCTGAATTTATAGTGATAGTCAAATATGTAAGAAATGAGACAATTTGCCATACATTTGCACTTAATAAGTGAGAAAGAATTTTCTAGGTCTTTTAAAATATATCTTAAGTTTAATAAAGAACCTATTCTGTCACATCATATGATAATCAGATAAAGCTGATATTAGAGCAAAGAACAGATTCTACTAAGTTTTTGTATGTTAATGTATATACTTATTTTGGTTGTGGGAAATTGTGGGGATTTCGACTTGAGTTATTGCTCTTGCTAGGCAGGCGTCATATCAGTGGTTAATTTTAGGATAGGGGTTCCCTTTCCACAATAACATGCACCTGATCTGTCATTTTAGCCTTCCCATCATCAATGGCATCAGAGTTGCAGACCAACTTGTCTAGCTTCCTACCTTGGCTGGCCTGGATTCCGTAGTTCTTCCAATCTTAGCCTGTAGATAGTGCAGTGTGGTGGAAATGATCCAATGCACCCAGCTATAGATTGAGAAGGAGGTCCACTAAACTTTTGGCCTGGTTCTATTCTCAAGCCTCCTCAGTAGTTAAAAGTAGAGGTGGAAGCCCCTGGTGCCAAGCAGTAAGAGTATTTTTTAAAGTAACTAGACATATACATGACTTACGCTTGTGATTACCTCAGGAAAAGAATAAAAGAGCAGTGAAGCATAGAGAACAGACAGAATTTTAACTAGCTACTCAGAGGCTGAATCAGCTTAGGTAGCTACTCAAGAGGCTGAGATCTGAAGGCCACTGCTCAAAGCTAGTCAAATCATGAAAATACATGCGATTATCTCTAAAAAAACAAAAGTGGAACAGTGGCTCAAGTGGTAGAACACTACCTTTGGGCACAGAAGGTTAAGAATAATGCCTACTCAGTATCAAGCCTCAAGAATAATGAATGTATGCATGAGCACATGCACATGTGTGCACGAGCGTGCACACACACACACACACACACACACACACACAAATGAGTATTTCAATGTGAAGTTCTTTAATTTTAACCTTGCTGTACTTTATTTCCCTGTATTAGTTCACAAATTAACAAAATCAGCTAAGCACCTATTTACATACAACTCATGTTTCTCTAAAGTCTACTCTCTCTTTGGAAGTCTGCTTTTATTTGACCCAAAAGTAAATTATTCAGGAAGTCAATTCATCTCTCTCAAGTCTGTTGTATTAGATGATTTTTAGGTTCCTCCTAGGAATATGATTTTGTGTAATCCTGCATCAAGCAGCATATTTCTTTCACGAGAAGGGAAGACCCTGTCAAACAATTAATAATAGGTTTTTCTCCACCTGGCGAGCATCTGTAGTTTTACTAACTTCATAAAATTCATGATCTGTCTTTGTATGCCAAAGACTGCTATGCAAATAAAAAGATCCTTCTCAGAACTTAGCATTTGTATACTATTCATAGGTATGAGGTGTTTAAATATTACTGAAATTTCTTTGGAATAAATAATATTCATCTTGACTATCTTGAGAAAGAAGAATTGGTTTCTCAGCACTTTAGGTAAGAACATGAGTGTAAGAAACAAAAGGAAAAGTGAAGAACAATAATCCATATATTCAAATCAAACAAAACAACCCATGAAAACACAAATTAATTCAAGAACCTGCAGAAAATGCAAATTAAAAAAACTATGACAAGCTTATGAATATCCTGACTACATGGGAGTGAACTGTTGTAAGGATAGTGCTTAAAACCCAGACTGGACAGAAAGATCTGTACACAGTGCCATGCACCTGTTATTTTAAATTCCAGGAAGAATAACATAAAGTGTACTGAGCCCAAAATCAGATACAAGTAGGAAGCCAGATTCTATCTGAAAAATAATCAGGATAATTTAAGTCTGAGGACATGACAAAGTGGTAAGAACAACCATTTTGGGGGCACAAGACACTCAATTCAAACTCTAATATTATGGGTATTAAAGAAAAAACTATGATTTTAAATAATTGGAATAAATGTAAGATTTGAGTATTTGAGTGGAGAAAAATCCATGAGAGAGATAGAATGAACCCACATTGCAATACTTTCTACTTAAGTGATAATGTTTTGTGGTACTTCAGACAAAACTGTTACCTTGCAAATGGGTATGGATGTGCACTTGGGTGACGGAAATACTCTACTTACACAGGGGTAAATTAAATAGATTTTTTGGGATAGATTGCACTTCTTGAACTAAGAGCCTAGGTGATGTCCCTGAGCTTTTTCTCTCAAGGCTACCACGCTACCAATTTCAGCCACAGTTCCAATTCTGATTTTCTGTCGGTTGTTTGGAGATAAGAGGCTCATGGACTTTCCTGCCCAAGATGGCTTCAAACCACAATCGTCAGATCTCAGCCTCCTGAGTAACCAGGATTCCAGCCATGAGCCATCAATGATTTTAATAATTTAGTAAATTGTGCAGTTCCAGAAGTTATATATTATCTTTATAACCTGTGTAATATATGTGTGTATGTATATATCAATGCATACGGATAGAAATATTTTAGCATATTTTTGTATCTACAATAGATTTATGAAATAATCCTTCATTATAAAATAAAATGGTAGCCGGGCGCCGGTGGCTCATGCCTGTAACCCTAGGTACTCAGGAGGCTGAGATCTGAGGATTGCAAGTTAAAGCAGACAGGAAAGGAAAGTCCGAGAGATTCTTTTTTTTTTTTTTTTTTTTTGGGTCCGGTCGTGGGGCCTGAACTCTGCGCCTGGGCGCTGTCCCTCATCTCTTCAGCTCAAGGCTAGCGCTCTACCACTTGAGCCACAGTGCCACTTCCGGCTTTTTTCTGTTTGCTTATGTGGTGCTGAGGAATCAAACCCAGGGCCTTGAGCATGCAAGGCAAGCGCTCTACCACTGAGCCACCTTCCCAGACCAGTCCCAGAGATTCTTATCTCCAATAAACCACTCAAAAACCGGAAGTGACACTGTGGCCCAAGTGGTGGAGTGCTCGTCTTGAGCTGAAGAGCTGAGGGAGAGCACCCAGGCCCAAGTTCAAGCCCCACGACAGACGAAAAATAAATAAATAAAAATTAAATTAAATGGAAACAAAAGTTAATAAGGAGCAAAACACAGGGAATTGTCACACGTTTCTTGTTGTTCAATATAATATGAATTGTGAGAATCAGTTTGGCAAAATCATCTCTACTTTAACAAAATGGATAATAACTATTAAATCCAATTCATCTATTTGCCCTTATTGTGCATCCTCACACATGAGTGTCAAAATCAAACCACAGTTTCTGCCTTCGTATTTAACTCACCTGTTATAAGTTAGAGGATAGATGAAGTAATCAAATAAAGATTAAAATAATAGTAAGTGAGGCTATGAGTTAAAGCTGAAAATGATTTTAAATATGATAATAGCTAATTGAATTGCATATTTCTTACCTTTACACTATTGTCATGTCCCTCATTCCCACATTAGAAAAGTTCATAGAAAGTTCTCACTAAACGCATTATGCTGCCCATGTAATTGTAACTCCTCTGTACAGTATGTTCACAAATAAAATTAAATTAAATTAAAAAAATTAAATAAAATATAAATAACCAAAAAAAAGAAAGTTCTCACTAAATAATATGTACAATTATGAAAAACACTATTGAAAAAATATGGGCACCATGTGGTTTTAGCTTATTGTGACCTGTAGGGGGTAGTGTGTTTTTGAGGATTTGCAATACGTTCTAATGGAGATGAAGAGAGGGATGTGCTTATTCTGGAAAACTGGCTAGAAGATTGTTCCCAGAAAGATAGTGATGAATTCTTCCAAAAGGTTACAGTAAAATCACTTTCACAACCATGTTCACTGCTGCACTATTCACTGTAGAAAACTTATGGAAACAGCCCAGATGCCCTTTGGCAGAGGGATGGTTAGAGAAAGTGTGGCACATATACACAATTGTATTGCACCCATCCATTATGAAGACTGTTACATTATTTGCAAAGAAATGGATAGATCTAAAAATATGTTAAGTAAACTAAGTCAGAGACACACACACAAAGGACCCATGTTCTGTCTCATATTTGGAAGATAGAACTTTATACAAGTTTTCACAACAATATCAACCAAAGCATTCTATTTGCAGAGAATTTAAAAGGTGTATTTTCTTATAAAATTGAATTTTTAATCCACCAAAATGAATACCAGGAAACTATCACTTAAGATATGAGGGGAATTCAAAGGGAAGGATTAAAAAGAGTTATGGAGGAAAAGAGTGAAGGCATAATATTCAATACAGATAGTATGACAGTAGAAAAAATTAAAGTGGGGTGAGATTTGGAAGGGTGTGGTGAAGTTATGTAAAGATCCATTGTACTTAAAAACTGATTTGTTGAATGGAAATTCCCTTGTACAATTATTTAAGATAATAAAAATATAATTAAAAACAATGGAGACACTTTATCTTAAACTGTGTTCTCTTAAGCCATGAGTCAATATAATAGTTTCCTCCTTAGAAATGTTCTTTGCAGGTATTTTCCTCACAGTAACAGAAAAGTGATCAACACAATGCATATCAATACATTACACTGCACATCATAAAGAGAAACACTATAAATTCTATTTCCATCTCTTTTAAAAATAAAATTGTTTGCTTTATAAATTGATCAGAGGCATGGATTTTGTGGCTAGTTAGTTCATTGCACATGTCTCTCTTCCTCTCTCTCTTTCATGGTTCTCATAGATAATATGATTGCTCCATAATTATCCTAACTTATTTTGCTTTTATATTTTTGGTTGCATCATTTCACTTTCTGCTCTGCCATTTCCCAAATCATTTACATAGAAGGTATTATTTCCTATTTTCTCATTCCTAGAATAAGCTGCACATGAAGACACCATTGGTCCTCATTTTCAGTCTGTACCTTTTAATACACAGGAAAATCTTTCCTCTGCTTTCTATCAGTTCTCTACTCTCCAGTTAGAATAATTTAGAATAGTAAAAATGGAAAAAGAGAAAATAAATTATTGTGAAAAAACTAACTTTTAATTATATGAATCGCATGTGTTGTTACACTTGTATTTTTGTAATCAACTTTTTAATAACTGTTTTTCATTTCTTGCATCTGAAGGATGAAAAATATGGAATACTTCGCATATTTTCATATCATCCCTGTCCAAGTGGCATGTTAATCTCTATATTGTTGTAATTTATGTATACGTGCTGCCGAAGCATGTAGTATCCTGTAAATTTAAGTAGTTAATGATGTAATCTTTATACAGGCATATATCCTTGGTTGCCTATTTGTAACAAGGAAACCTTATTGTTACTAACAATGCTATTGATCTTATTTCTCTGAAATTCTGTGTATAGTGGAAAAAACATATTGTTCGGTAGATTGCTCACAATTGCTATTATTTGCCAATGACTATTTTAAGTCTTTTTCATTTTAAATTTCATCATATTTTGTAGCCTTTATAGCTAGGTTCAAAGATATGGCTTTTCAAGTACTTATTTATCAACTGAGTTAACTTCTTGGAGCTAATGGATTCAAAGTAAGCCTTGTTGAAGAGCTACTTCTAAACTTTTGCAGCTTAAAATTTCCCAAATGAGGTCTTACTGGCACAAATGTCTACTGACCCTTTACCCTTCTTCCATGTAGTAACAGACCAACCAGAATATCTTACCCTGACAGCAAAGATTATCTTACTGGAAAAAAAAAAACTAATCTTAGTTACAAGGGATCATAGAGAAATAAACAGTTCTGACTAGAAAGTATTTTATCAAAATATAATTGTTTATTATACCTACCATTTCAAAAGTAGCTAAAGCCAAGAAGGTGAAAAAAAATTGTTCTTATGCATGATTACCTAATGTCCTGACCTGTCTACCATCCAACCAGGCAGGAACTTACACTACTGAATTTCTATCGCCAAATATTTCCATAGCTCCAGGAGAAGTCCATATTTTTCCTTGATATTAGGCCTTAAATTGGTAATGTTTTAATCACAGTGTTTCCTCTTGCCTCTAGGCTGTAAATCTACAAATGGTAAAGCTTTAGGTCTAACTCTACCCAACTCTGAGGTAGAGATAATGGAATAATACTGTAAAACAGAGTTGCCTTTGATAACCTAACCACAACAGAACAATGAAAAACATTTCCTTAGATTACATACAGTTATATATTTTATATTTGTATGTGCTAATTTTATGTTTCACACAATGAAACTTGCTAGAATTAATCGATAATTTGACAAATAATTTGATATTTATTACAATAAATAGATAGGAATATAAATAATTAGGTTTAGAATATTTATTAGAATATAAGAAGTATCAATGCAATGTCTTCGATATAAACTTGTGATACCTTCTAAGTGTTCTTAGTCTCCTGAATTCACATGGTAAAAAAAAAATGTTGTTTTCCTTTAATCTGTAAGGGATTTTACTCTGCTGCTCTGTATATTGTTTTGACTCGCTGGACTCAGAATGGTTTTCCCCATATTTCTGATCATACCCAAATTTTGCTGATATGATGTCCAAAAGGTATTATTCTTCTACAGGATCCACGCGTCCTAGGATCCTAGGTCCTAGTTATCTGTATCATCAGATCAGAAGGGCAAGTATTCACACCTAGGCCCATGCCACATGCCAACAGAAAGTAATTGAAGACTCATCTCAACTCCTCATTTCCTATAATAATTCAGGGCCCCAATTACACAGGATTTAGCAGTAAGCAATTGTGAAATGCAAGGCAACTTAAAATGAAAGATGAGATCACAAAATCTGAGAGAAACTACTGTAGTTCACACTTTCAATTTACAGATGACCAGCCCATATTAGTGAACAAGATCACAAATGTCACAAGAATATTTTTAATACCCCTCTCCTAATGATTAATGAAAGATTTCAGTCCAGTATAAGTAGGCCAAAAAATAGTTCCTGGAAGGATAGATCCATAATTTTTCTACCAAGGATAGGAAAACTTGACTTAGAAGTCAAATATAATTCAGAAAAACATGCATGCCAGCAAGTGCTTTACCACTGAGTCACCTTCCCAGCCCCTCAAATAAACTTTTTAAAGGCACATTCGCCAAAATGACATTTGACGATTAGATACTTAGTAACATTACAAGTTTTTCAAGTGGAAGGAGCAAGTTACAATAGAGTTGATTTATTATCCTGCACTAATACCAAACAGGTTCAACCATTCCTTAAATTATAGAAGTAGTAGCCCCGACCATTTGTGTTGTTCAGTAGATGCCTTCCAGAAATGTGTTACCTAGATCAGCCTCCCATATTTCAAGCCTAAACATTAGCTAATAAAGTAAATTTCATCAAATAATAAAGTACATTTTAAAAGATCACGAATAGTTGCCTTATCATATTGTTTGATGTTTTCCTTAAGAAATTTGACTTTAAGTCTTGAATATGGGTACTCATGAGAGATGTGACAAACATAAAATCTGTCTTCTATTTCTATCATATTCCTCCACAGTAATAAATTTTAGTTTTCTTCTTTTCCCAAAAGTTATACGTAGTAGAGAATATTATCCCATGTAAAGTAAAATAATCACAAACCATTGTACAAAGCCATTTATAAAAACTGGTAGTTAGGAAAACATTCTAAGCCATTTTTAAACTTTCTTGTTGAATAAAGATTAATCTTCCAAATGGATGAGAATAAAATCATGTCTAGGTGCTTCACGTCTCCAGTCTTGCAAATTGTTATTGCAGATGAATTAATTATGGAAATATAAGCTGATATCAGTTCAAGTATATGCAGGATTGAAATGCCATAGAATGTATATAAACCTGTCAAAGTATGAACAGACAGTTTAACAGAATGACTATCAAGAAGTTGAAACCAGAGAAGAATATTAGTAAAAACAGAATGAATGAAAAATGAAAAAGTGGCAAGCACAACTAGAATACTCAATGTACACATGTGATAAAGGAAGTGGTAAATCTGAAATAAATCTTGGAGAAGAGGTTGGTTGAGAATGATAGAAGGAGTGACTCTGATCCAGGAGCATTGGACAATTACATGGACATATTTAATTGTAACACAATTGCACAACCTTTTGAAATTTAGTTAAAAGCACAACAAAAATCAAACACATAAAAATCACAACCAAACAGCAAACTCTACAGAGTATGAATATGACCTCTCAAAATATTAAATAGTTAATCAAGGGCAGTATGGGAAAAGCAAACCAACTGTTCAAAGAGGGCAGTTTGGGGTAGGGGAGAATTTTGAACAGATTTAAATAGATTGTCTAAGGTTATAAATCACCTACATCTGCAGCAAATATTTTCTAATGGGAGATCTCTTTGAACTGGATATTCCAGTCCTGAGATACATTTGATAGCTGGTGAATATAGAATGGAAGAAACAAGATCAAAACCCATTACTCTGTTGGAGAGAAAACAGTCCTCTATGTTTTCTCTCATCTCTCTTTACTACTCTTTTTCATACTTTTCAGTCAAGTGATTTTGAATTATATCTTTCCTTCTTTGTTCTGGCAAAATAATCGGTCAAAGTAATTCACTAAAGATTATTTGCCATTTTTTCTATTATGCTGTTTATTTGTCCAAGCGAGTCCATTAAACTTCCCTCTTGCATTTGGTTGCCACGAAAACCCAACATCTATGATAATGAGGACAAACTCTCAGGTAAAACCTTTTCTCCAAAAAACCAATCCAAGAAGCTGTGATCACAAATATTTAGCTATACTGTTTTTTCTTTTACCTTGAAAGTATTCTTATGTCTAAAGTGCCCACAAAAATAAGTACTCCACCACTTTTTGGTTCAATTACTTCTAACCTCAAAGATATAATTTGCTAACAAGATGCTTAGAGGAAACCGAAGAATACTCCACTTTTATCTTCTCACCTAAGACTCTCGTTAGATACCATATCAGGAACAGTGAAGTTATTCTTTTCAAAATTACTTCAATAGATTATTTTTCTCTTGGTCTTGCATTTGCTTAACAAGATGTATGGAGAAGAATAGAGTTAAATCACCGATACCTTGGATGACAGTGTCTGTTACAAAGGACAATACTTCGATGACCTATTTCTATTTCCTCCTCTTAGCTCATACCTGATTTCCAATTAATCACAGCTTCTTGGGTTAAAGTCTAGTGAAGTGGAAGGACTATAAGACCTCCCCCACTGCTACGTCTTCATGGTTTCTCTTTTAAAACTATTTTATTTGGATGTGGAACTTATTTTTATGTCTTCATTTGATCTAGTGTGCATTGAAGTGAGACAAATAGGCTCTGTAAAACCACTTTATGTAGGTAAAATATTAAGACAATCTATTTTAAAAAGTTTTGGCCTCCCTCCATTGCTGAAGCTAATACGCTTATCTAGGGCTTCGAAGAATACTGTTTTCTTACTTTTTCCATTTGCTCTTCTTTTCTGATCCCAAAACTTTTTGGCTTATGTAATAAGAGAAGTCTTCACAGTCTTATGTTAATAATGATATTATATTTTTGAGCCACTTAGAAATGTGAAATCATTCGTTTGAAGTATCCAATCAGATTTTTTTCTGTGTTTCAATGCTTTATATGCAAAGACATTGTGGAAAGTATTATAAACAGAAAAGTGTAAACCCATTATCTTCTTTCATTGTGGAGGGCACTTTCCCCTAAATAGTTTGAACACAATTATCTTTTTCAGAGAATTACTGTTTAGTAAGTAAAGGTCAAATCACAATTTTGATGTCTTTTGTTTTTTTTTTTTTTTTTTTTTTTTTTTTTTTTTTTTTTTTTTTTGTCGGTCGTGGGGCTTGAACTCTGGGCCTGGGCGCTGTCCCTCAGCTCTTCAGCTCAAGGCGAGAGCTCTACCACTTGAGCTACAGCGCCACTTCCGGTTTTCTGGTGGTTTATTGGAGATAGGAGTCTCACGGTCTCTCCTGCCCGGGCTGGCTTTGAACCGCGATCCTCAAATCTCAGCCTCTTGTGTAGCTAGGATTACAGGCGTGAGCCACCAGCGCCCGGCTTTGATGTCTTTTTTTAAAGAACTTTGAATTTAAATTCCACTACAACCTTGTTTCACACAGTAAGAGTATATTTTTTGGGTAAGGAAAATTCTCAAGGTAACCTACAGGATTTACAGCAAGGTTTGTGAGGTTTGTCTGTTTAGTGTGAAAAAGAGCCATCTTCACCCACATCACTCCCTCTCATCTAAGTCTCCATGGATTTCTTTGCATGAAAGCCTATTCTCCCAGGCAATTTTATTTTTTTAATAGGCTAAGTTGTTAAAAAGTTTGAACAATTAAAATTTACCTGTCATAACTTTAAAACTCTTTTGAAATTCCTTTAACAGAATCGCGAATTCACCAATCCTAATTCCATCTTTACCATATTAAACAGTTAAAATGTTGTTTTCATGATATCATGTCCATGCAACTATTATTTTCCAGGGCCTTTGTTATGTTACATATATGACCATATATGCTGATGCTAAGCAAAATAAAATCCAAGATATGGAAACAGAGATTTTTATTTGCGGTTGTTGTTTTTAATGTACTATGTGATTTCTATTTTCTTTTGACATTTTTCCCTATGGCTTATTCCCTGCTGTATTTGATTTGGATACCCTGTGTACTGGTATACATTTACCTTAATTACGGAAAGGAATAGGAACAACAAAATGTTGAGAAATAGGACAAAGGGCAAACCAATGCAATAGCAATGCTCTCAAGACAATATGATGAAAATGTACATTACAACTTGTGAGGGGTATTGTGGTGACGGAAAACTGAGAAAAATGAGAAAGGGGATAACAAGTTTGAAACGTTATGTATTCACTACCTTACAATTACTGTAACTCCACTGTACATAACTTTGACAAGAAAATTAAATTAAATAAATAAGCTACATGAAATAAAGTTTCACTGTATTGGTATAGTAAATATTATTATTTTTTAGTAACTTTTAAAAATCAATACTATTTGGCATTAAATTTGAATTAATTACACCTTTTTAATCAGAGGGCCATCAACTTGAATGTTATCCAACTAGACAATATTTTCACAATATACTTGCCAATATTTTGAAAAAAGAATAAATTTAAACTTTCTCATACAAAAACAGTAAACAGTTTCATTCAATGGAAACCCATAACTTTTAAAAGTAAATAAGTTGTTAAGAGGACAGAATATATGTGTTCTTCAAAATTCCTATGACTAATATCTACTCATTTTCAAATTCTGAACATTCCTACCTGAGAGATTCAAAAGAATACCTGTTTGCATGTTATGTAATTCTGCAATAGATTCATATTCCAATGGGTTGCTACAGATTGAGAAATAAACAGAAAAATAGCCACATTCTGGTAAAGTATAAAACTATGAAGCATCTGTAATAATTAATTTTTCAAGAGTAAGCAATTGTTTATCAGGGTAAGCTATTATTTATGTGACCATCAATCCGAAGACTTATGCCATAAAGTCATCATAGCCCAACAGTTTCCAAGGTGTAGGGTGCACCTCAAAGGTTCCCTTAATTTACAACACTAATAGCTTATCTTTATTGTGAAAAATACTACACCTCTGCTAATGTGATGCCCTCCATGTTCTGGAAAGAACACCACAATAAACTGGGTTGCATCATTTTCCCACCCCTAGTATTCTTGAGATCAGACCATTTGCAAATATTATTTATATTTATACTTTTTTAATTACCATAGATATTCAGGATGCTAAGAGCGCAATGTTACAGTTCAAAGCAAACCCAGGCAGGAAGGTTCCTTAGATGCTTATCTCCAATAAACTTCTCAGCAAAAGCCAGACACAAGTGGCACTGAGATTGAAATGGTAGGGCACAAGCCTTGAGCATGAACAGGCTCAGAGACAGTGTCCAGGACCAGAGTTCAAGCACTAGGACAAACCAATAAAACAAAAAAATGAAAACAAACCCCCAATCTAGCATTTTTCTCATTGTATACAGAGGCACATAATTAAGGGAATTGCTTCCTGTGTTACATAGGTAGAAGAAAAAGATGTCACACAATTATTCTCCTCATACTATGTTATACCAAAGCTTCAAAAAATTGCTTTTGATAAATTTATAAATTAATATCATGCATTTCTTGGCAACTCTGTCTACATTATTCACATTATCATTTTATACATGAATTGTTGGAATTATCTATTAACTAATTTCTAATTATATCTCTCTTGAAAGAATATTCTAGGCAAGTAGACTGCAAGAATCATTTGTGAATTTGTCAATTAAACCCTCTATTTAAAAATAATTTTGGGGCTGGGAAGGTGGCTCAGTGGTAGACTGCTTGCCTTACAGGCATGAGGCCCTGGGTTCGATTCCTCCACACCACATAAGCGAAAAAACTCGGAAGTGGTGCTGTGGCTCAAGTGGTAGAGTACTAGCTTTGAGCTGAAGAGCTGAGGGACAGTGTGCAGCCCCAGAGTTCAGGCCACACAACTGACAAAAAAAGAAAAGAATTTTGAAATATCTAATAGAATATGAAATTACAAACAAAACCAAAATATTTATTTTAAATCTCAATTCTAATTTAGCAACATTTACAAAGTCCTACATTAGATAAACTTTGCTATTTCTCCAGGCTTAAGCCTTTGTAATCCTTTATCATTTCTTTGGAATCCAACAGAATGATGATTACTTACTTTCTCAAATTTTGGAAGGTAATCATGAGTCATTTTGCATCTAGGAATGTTCTGTAATGGAGAGAGAATTTAAAACACAAGTGAGGATTATATATGAGTTGCATTTCAATAGGAAACTTGACTTCGCAAAAAATGACAAAATTAGCCCAGCATTCCAACTGTATATTCCTTTCTTGTTTGGTTTGTTTTATTAAGACAAAATTATACTACCTGGTCCAGGGAAGGTATCACTATGTAATTCCACTCTCTAATCTTCTGTTTTAGTCTGAGTGCTAGAATTCTAGGCTTATATCACATTGCCCTGCCATAGTTTCTTGTTTTATTTAATCTAAATACAGATTACCAATTCTGAATTTCTCCAGTGATATTACCCACTACACTGCTCAGACTGTTCCTGTACTATTTTCAAATATTTTCTAACATTTGACACAGGATATGAACATTTTCAGATGCACCTGCGGGGTCTCTGATTCATTCCTCAATGGATCCGATACCTTTAATAATGATTACTTGACTCTCTTACTATCTCTGGTCCCTACCTATGTAATATTCTCAAACACTTTTGAAAAAAGTAACTTGAGGACTTTCTAATATTAAAAATTATCACATAATTCTAGTCTTTCTCAGGACATATTTTCTATTGTTTTGTAATTTTTCTACATATTATGAGAGTCATTTGTGCATTTGTGTGTGCACATATAAGTGCCTCTGTGTGTATGTGTATGTTTGTTTATATGTACACAAAAGCCTCAAGCTCTTATTCATAAATCTTGCTCATGACTGGTATTCCATCACCTGAGCCATTCTTCCAATACAGCTTTTGGCTCCTCAATTATAGGTACTGTTGCAAAGACTGTTCTAGCCTAGCTGGTTGCAAACTGAACTTCCCAGACTCCATTACATTCTTAGGTTTTATTTCTCCAGAAGTATCAACTTTTAAGCTATAAACATTTTTGTGAGTGTAAAGTCTATGCTGTAGCCGAGGTTTTTAACTCAAGAATTAAAATAAAGATAGATTAATATACCCATTACATATCCTGAGTGTACACTGTTAGAAATGTGATCGTAAGCTGAGTGGTGGTGAGATCTGAGGATTGGGGTTCAAAGCCACCCCGGGTAAGAAAGTACTGGAGACACTTTTCTGCAATTAACTACAAGAAAACTGGAAGTTGCACTGTGGATCAAGTGGTAGAGCATTAGCCTTGAGCTGAATAGCAGAGGAACAGTGCCCAGGCCCAGAGTTCAAGTGCCAAGACCACCAACAACAACAATAAATATATAAGGAAAGAAAAAGAAATATCATCTTAGCCAGCAGTTCATTGCTAGTATAAGCCCTGTTCTCTCAAGATGGATTTTTTTCCATTTAATTCCATGCTTTTATATCTGACTTGCATTGGAACCAGAATTATACTTCCATTCTACTTTCTACAGAGTTGTGTGATTAGCAAGTGTGATTTAGAAAGGGAGTGGCTTCATACTTCGTGTTCCACCTAGGAGTAATGCTTTCTCTACATCACTCCAATAAATCTACATACTGGACTTGGCTTTATTGTTTCAATGTTGTCTTATTTGTAGAGTCTTCTATAGTGTATTGAACCCATATACTTTAACACAGAACTTCTCTTTCTCCTATTATTGCTATAGTTTCCCTTACTGTTAATTCATATACACGGGAAATAATGTGCTGTACATACACTCACAAAAGGAATGATCTGAGAACCTTCTTCCCATTTACAATTCACTTTAATTTACAGAGACCTTAAAAAGTTTGAACTCAATATACTCATGGATAATATATTTATAAGCAATATAATTTTCATATTTTCTCTTTACTAAGTTTTCTCTGAAACACGTGTTACCTCATGTCCAAAGGTATCCTTGTGTTATTTCAGTGAAGCCAGTAAACATTTATTATACCTCAAGCAGCACCATCAATTGTTACTGGAAGTAATGGTAACTGGATGTGGAAACTGATCCCAGGAGAGGAATGGAACATAGAGGAATGACAAAGTTCAAGTTAACTTGTGCTTTCCTTTTTACTGTACAAGAAAAGAATCCCAAGGCTTGAAGGAAACTCTGTTCTTGACTTTTTCGAATATGTTCTTTACTCATATAAAACTTTTCTGTAAAGTTCTAGTTGAGAGTATTACAAAAATAATGTGCCATTTGAAAGCCATCATAGAACAAAAGGAAATAACGTTTAAAAAGTGTTCTACTGCAAAGAAACAAAGACATGGAGGTTTAAAGTGCTTTATGGATGGATATTTCACCCCTGAGAGGAATCTCTATTTGCAGGAGTCAGTTATCAATTTCTTTAGTCTGGTCCTGAGTTCTCCAGAGCAATAAGGATTCCAGAAAAGCAGGATCCAGTGAGTATGATCACCAAAAGGAGCCTCTTATCAAATGAGTACTCCTTTAAGGAGGGTCCCAAAGAAATATCTGGGTTTTTTTGTTTGCTTGTTTGGTTCGTTTGTGCTGGTTCTGGGGCTTGTACCCAGAAGCTGGACCCTGCCCTGAACAATTTTCTTTCCTGCCCACCTGCCCCCAAAGCTAGTACTCAACTGCTTGAGCCAAAATTCTACTTGTGCTTTTTTGGTGTTTAATTAAAAATGAATTTGAGAGACTATCCTGCCTGGGTTAGCTTTGAACTAAGATAGTAAGAAAGCTAAGTGACATCAACTGAATAGACTTCTCTTTTGAAATAACTAATATTTGATGAAATTTTTTGTTAAAGCTAATATTTGACTATTTTTAAAAGCAGAGAATATGTCCAGCAAAGAAGCCATAAAGTAAGTAATTCAGCAAAAGTAGGTGCATTGAATCATTTTGGAATTTATTTTTCTGCTTGGGAAGATTATTAATTTTGTCGTTCCTTTGGGGGAAACAAAGTCATCTTTCACTTTATTTGTTGGTCATGGGGCTTGAACTCTGATCCTGGGCGCTGTCCCTCAGCTCTTCAGGTCAAGTTGAGTGCTCTACTACTTTTGCTACAGAACTACTTCCGGGTTTCCTGTGCTTAATTGAAGATAAGGGTCTCATGGGCTTTCCTGACCAGGCTGTCTTTCAACAACAATCCTCTGGTCTCAACATTCTGAGTAGCTAGTATTACAGGAGTGAACCACCAGCACCTGGCTCATATTTGCATTTATGTGCACTGAATGACACTATGTAGACAAACAATGGAAATTTGAACCAAATGATGCCATTGCAGCTTTTCAGAAAATTTGAGGTAGCAATAATATGTCCTCCTTTTCCATTCTGTTACATTAATGACTCATTAGCTATGGGATCCCTCCATTAACATCCTCTACCATCTGTATTGGTGTATTTAGTATCAGGAAATGTTCATAGAGAAATATAGAAAGACAGATTTTTAGAAAGCAAAGGATATCGAGTATGAAAGAACAGCATAGAGAGAGATACATTTATCACACAGAGATTAATAACTAGCCTAAGAGATTTAGAATGCTAAAGGCAATGAGGAATAAGCCTAGTTGAAAACTAGTTCTTCAATAACCAAAATTGTTTTCTAGAACAATTTCTGGTATACCTTAGTTACTATCATTTATTCCTTCCATCTGGAGTTATTTTTTCTCTTGTGTCACAACTGTTAATTAGCCTCTGCCTTTTTTTGCAGTCACTGACCAAAAAGGTTTCCAAATGTCACTTAGATTACCCTTCTCTTTGTGATTAGCAGTGACCACACAAAATCCTGGAATCTTTGAATTTCCAGAATTAATCTTCACCTGAAATCTAAGCACATTACTGGCATTAATTGCTGTGACCTAATGACCAAACCTTTTTTTTTTCAAAACATTATTATAAGTAAAATTCATGAATTAGGGACTACTGTCAGGTTTCAGTTTGGAAGGATTCTTTATTTTGCATTTACTAGTTTTTTCTTTTATATTGTGAAAATACTGTACAGAAGGGTTACAATTACAGGGGCAAGATGAGTACATTTCTTATCAAGCATTGTATCCTCCTCCTTTGGTTCCCCTTCTGACCCCCTCCCATCCTCCATCTGCCCCCAGACCCAATCCTCCTTCCCATCCCCCCCACCAAAGTTGTAAAGTTCGTTTTTGACATAACGACTTGCATATCTCATTGTTGCAATGGGTCCACCTGTATCCCTATTTAAATGACGTGTTTTTTCCCTTCCCCTCCACAAATTATATCATTATCAAGTACAGTGAAAGCAAGGGTTATACTCTGGGTGAGGGAAATACAAAACAACCAAGAAATAATTTTATAAATGTGTTAGAAAAAAATCACATGAAAGAAAAAAACATTTAAATACATATCTTAGGGTTCATTTCCCTAACAGCAACTTATCTGATCATTTCTGCTTGACTCAGACATACACTAGTTATTGCAAATAAGGGAAACCCAGGGCTTTCTTTTTTCCTTCCTTCCTTCCTTCCTTCCTTCCTTCCTTCCTTCCTTCCTTCCTTTCTTTCTTTCTTTCTTTCTTTCTTTCTTTCTTTCTTTCTTTCTTTCTTTCTTTCTTTCTTTCTTTCTTTCATTCATTCATTCTTTCTTTCTTTCTTTCTTTCTCTATTTTCCTTTCTTTCTGTCTTTCTGTCTTTCTTTTTTTGCTCAAGGCTAGCCTTCTACCACTTGAGGCACAGCACCACTTCCAGTTTTTTTTTGTTTATGTGGTAATGGGGAATTGAACCCAGGGTTTCATGCATGTTAGGCAATCAGTGTACCATGAAGCCACATTCACAAAGCCCTAAATGACTTTCTTAAGATGGCATTACATTTTCATTCCATAACTATATCATAATTTTGGCCAGGTGCTAGAAAATGATGTAAAAAACAATACAATACAATAAGTCCAGGAAGGTTGGATGGAAAATGAATAACCATCATGGTCTAGCCAGGGCACAGAGGGGCTTACGTCATGGAGCTGTTTCAACAGTCTGAGCTAGACAGCTCCTGACCCACAGCCCACTTCCTCAATGAGAGGGCTACCTTGGGTTCCAGGCACATAGGGACACTGGGCCACCTCATCCAGAAAACATTCCACCAGTTACTATGTGAGAGACGAAGAAAGAAAATCAGAATTATGCTTAAGTTGGGTGCCAGTGGCTCAGAACTCTAATCCTAGCTACACAGGAGGCTGAGATATGATGATCATGGTTCATAGCCAGTCCGGGCAAAAACGTCTGTGGGACTCTTATCTTCAAACAACCACCAGAAAACCGGAAGTGCGCTCAAGTGGTAGAGCACTAGCCTTGATCTGAAGAGCTTGGGAACGGCGCCCAGGCCTAGAGTTCAAGACCCACAACTGACAAGAAGTGATTCCCACCACATCAAGTGGACTGAATAGCACCCATTGTCCCAAGGAGCATGGTAGAGAAGTCAGGCTGAGCTTCCTGTGACCTTGAGGTCATAAGTAGGTCACCCAGCTTCTCCGTGCATCTGTTTCCTCAGCTGCAAAACTCAACAGAGTGAAGGATCCCCTTCCTCATGGGGATAGGGTAATGATGAGAGCCATGTTTTGTTTCATAATCCCACACCTGTTGCACAATTAATAACAGACCCCACCTGAGCCTTTTCCGGGTATCTTCCTGTCATATGCTCACAGAATTGCTGAGAACCTTATCTGAAGGATGCTCCCTCTGTGCCTAGCCATGCTCCACAGAACCCTCTGTATAAATCCCTTGTTTCCTCACAACTGTCCTCTGAGGAGACTGAAGTCTGATGGTTTTGGCACTATCCAGAACTTCATCTGTGGTCAAGAATCTGCTGGCATGGACTAAAAGTTTGGGATAATCTATCTAAACCAATAACTGAGCATGGCGCTACATGTCTACCATCCCAACTACAGAGGACCATGCTTGGTGGAGCATACCTGTCACAGATAGGAGGACCCCGATCCAGCACAGCCTGAGTCTCTATTGAGTCTCTTTCTCAGAAATGCCCAAGACAGAAAGGTGGCTCCTCAGAGCCAGGGAGAGGAAACAAGCAGGGGGTCAGGGGGACCCCAGTGGAGTGTCTGACCAGCGGCAGGGGTAGTGTTGGGGCAGCCACTCACCTGTGCTGCTCAGAGAAGCTGTTGGCAGCTGTGCCAGGTGGGAAGACCAGTGATGGAGGTGGCATTGTGGATACATGGGCCCAGAGCAGAAGACCAGGGGCAGGGACCTGGTTGGGGCCTTATGACTGCTGGCAGTGCTCCATTGCCTGAGGTTTGAAACCCAGCACCGCAAGAAGTGGGGAGGGAGGTGGGGTGCTGGTGGGAGCATCAATTTCCTACTATACTCCAAACTCTCCTCAAGTCTCTTGCTGATCACTCAACCACCTCTACCTTCCTCAACTTCTGGTAGTGTTGTAAACAAACAGAGGGAATCCTAGTGCTCCCCAGCATCATAGAATGCGGGTGTGGTCACCATTCTTGTATCTCATTGGTCAGAAAGGAGCATGAAAGAATGGGGCTGTAATCCTGTGATGCAAGCAGTATGGGCAGAGCAAGATGACAGCGGCTCGCCTAGCCTTTATTCCCAGGGAACTCTGTCCAATGCAGTTGGGGACAAAAGAGTAACCTGCTTTAGCTGGATGGCTGCACAGATTGTTGTGTATGTCTGTTTGTTGCCAATCCTGGACCTTAAACTCAAGATCTGGACACAGTCTGTGAGCTGCTTTTGCTCAAGGCTGGCCCTCCACACTTGATATGTTGGCACTGAAGTTGGAAAGGAGTCTCAAGAACTTTCTTGGCTTGGGTGACTTTGACCATGATCCTCCTTTCACAGCCTTGTAAGTATCAAGGAGGACTGCTGAGATCCACTGGTCTTGCTGATGTTCTTGGACAGACTGGTGAGTACCCTATTCTCGCAGTGAAATGGTGGGAGCTGGGGCACACAGTTCGAATCGTGATCCTGCCACCTCCAAATGGCAGGAGATCCTAAGAAACTTGTTCCTATCTATATGATACCCAATGGAATATTATGTATGTCATGATTGAATGGGCAGTTCTTGAATGATTCTATGATAAAATTATACACAATTATATTATAGGACACTAATCAATTTTAGTTAATACTTTATTAAGCATTTAAACAATCAAATTCATAAAATGGAGGCATAATGAAATACCTAAGAATTGGGCCAATCATACTATAAAGGTTCCATTATTTTTCTGCCAGGACTGGGATTTGAACTCATGGTCTGGTACCTATGTTGCACTGTGTTGGAAGTGGAAGCTTGCCTCCTTCTTATCAAGAAATTCAAGTCTGTTCCTTAGGCCTGATATCGATCCTCAGCACTAGAAAACATCCTATTCATGTACAATTTACATATATGATTTATATTTACATACATATGTTGATTATATTGCATTCAGTGTAGTTATTTTATATTTTTGTTTTGTTCATGTAATGACCATTTATTTTATTGACTATTATGACACATAGAACATTGATTACATAAGGATATAGGTCTGCATATATATTCCACTTCATACCTGACACCCAGGACATTCACAGAAAAGGAAAACATGTGTTACCATCAGCTTCTTACTCAACGATTCAATGTTTGGGAATGCAGGCATCTGAACTCATGGCCTACAAGGCCAAATTCATGAATGGGTGAGTGTCAGCATGCCCTCCTGGGGCAAATTGAGCTGACGGACTATTCCCAGGACCTGAGATTGAGCCCAGGAGTTAACAAAATAAGAACAGATTGACGTGCAGATGGCAGTAAGCTAATAAATATATGTCTTTACAGAGTGCCAGAGATGTCTATATATTATTTAGTTATATAGACTACATTCCTACCAATTCTTGGGTATTTATTATGTGTCCATGTAAGTAATGTAATTGTTTTCTTTCTTAAAAGAAATCAGTGTCCTGAAATTATTGTGTTTCTGTAAGTAATAATAATCTTTTAATGCTTCATATATATTAAATAAAATCAATCAGCCTCCTGAAATCATGCTGTCTAATTTTATAGGAGCATTATTCACGAACAACTTATTCTGTGACACTGACAACATTCCATTTTTATTCCTATGGTTGGAAACCTGTTTCTTAGTATCTCCTGCCATTGGTTGTTGAGGGCCTATATTGCCACGTGGGCCTATGGCTTCCCCAATAGTCTGCCAGCCTTCAGCAATGCAAAGTGAAGTACTCTTTGCAACAGTGTAATTCAGACTCAGGAGGGTCATGTGCAAAGGAAGAAAACCTAAAAAGGCCACAGTTTTTCTGTACATTGTTTTCCCTGCAAGGCCTTGGGGTCGAGGATCCCAGGAACAGCTGTGAGTCCAGTGGCTGCACCCCAGCCTAGGGTGATCGAAGCTGAGGCAGAGTTACCACGACCTGAGTTCAAGCCCCGTGCTGAGAAAAAGTTTTTAAAAAATTAGCTCCCTGGCTTGCAATTCCAGCTATTTATTCTGCCAGGTGTTGGATTTGAACTAAGGATCAGGGTAAATCTGCAGCAATGTGGATGAAGGGGAAGATCACCGTACTTGAAGATAAGAATGTCAAGCCTGTTCACTAGTCCTGAATTCAAGCCCCATCCCTGGAAAACATACTATTTACATGCATTGTAAAGATAGGATTTATACTTACTTATAGATGTTCAGTCCATACATGTTTGTTCCTTGTATTTTTTGTTTTATTCATTTATTTACCATTGATTTTACTATATGAAACCCATTTCGTTTATTACATTGATGACATCCTATCACAGAGCACTAGGTTTGTAGAAATGTACTCCATCATGCTTGACACCTAGAATTCTCAGAGGAAAGGAAAACAAGTTTCACATTCAGCTTCTTACTCGATGATCCATGTGTTAATGTTACTGGGATCTCAACTCAGGGCCTAGAAGGAACAATTGGCCAATAAATCAAGGTGAACACACCAACCTGTGAGCAACCAAGGAGCTAGGTCATTCCCAGGATCTGACATTGACCCCCAGGGTGGTCCAATATAAGTTCATAATTTCATAAGTTCATAATTTAAACATACGATCTAAATTGACATACATGTGTGGACAGCATCTTGTGTATGGTGCACTTCTCCTTATTTTGTCTCTAATTCATGGAGGTATTGTTTATTTTACTAAGTATGGTGACAGGTATAACTGTGCTGACATGGACGACGACCTGTTCCCATGGTTATAGGGTTGCCTATGCATTTTCCATCCTCTTCTTTCACAGGAGAGGAAAACGTGTGCAACAACTGGCTTCTGACATCAGAATGAATCTTTTGTCAGTGCTGGGATTTGAACTCAGGTCTGGGTAGCTCTGTTGCACTGTGGGAGAATTGAAGCTCGCCATCCTTGAAGACTAGAATGTCAGGCATGGTCCAGGGCCTGATTTGAAGGCCCAGCACTGGACAAAATAATAAGCCCACCTTTTTTAAACATAAGATCTCTCTTTACCTACAGGAGTGGTATGCATCTTGAGTTCATTGTAGTTATACTTTTTAATTTGTGTCTTATTCATGGATGTATTGTGTATTTTATTGAGTATGGTGACAGATATAACTGTGCTGACATGGATGACAACCTATTTCCATGGCTATAGAGTTGCCTCTATAGCATTCTCCATCTGCGCTGAGACCCAGGACTTTCGCAGGACAGGAAAAAAGGTGGATCAATTGGATTCTTACATCAGGTTGAATATTTTGGCAGTGCTGGGATTTGAACTCAAGGTCCAGCAGGCCCAATCAGTGAAAGGGACATGTTGAGAACACCAACGTGTGAGCCACTAAGGAGCTAAGCCATTCCCAGGACCTGAGATCCAGCCCAGGTGGGGGCCAATATAGCCATGAATTCATAATTAAACAGAGGATTTATAGTTCTAAACATTGGTGAGCAGCATCTTGTGTTCGGTGTAGTCATTCTCTTTATTTTGTGTCTTATTCATTGATGTATTGTGTATTTTCTTGAGTATAGAATGACAGATATAACTCTGGTGAACTGGAAGACAACCTATTCCCATGAGTATAGACTTGCCTATACATTCTCCTTCCTAGGTGAGACACAGAACTTGCACAGCCTAGGAAAACAGATGCAACAACTGGCCTCTCACATCAGGGTGAACTTTTGGCAGTGCTGGGATTCGAACTCAAAGCCTAGGAGGCCCAACTGCCCAATGGGATCATGTGATCATACCAGACTGTGAGCCACTAAGGAGCTGGGTCATTCCCTGGAACTGAGTTTGAGCCCCAGGGAGGCCTCAATTGTCCTCAATGCATCATTGAAACAAAGTATGGATATTCACATCCATGTGTGGACTTCATCATGCATTGAGTGTAGTTATTCTCTTTATTTTGTATGCTATTCATGGATATATTGTGTATTTTCTTGAGTATATAATGACAAGTATACCTTGACTGACATGGATAACAACTTATTCCCATAGCCACAGGGTGGCCCATTTATTCTCCATCCTAGCTGAGACCCATGACTTGCACAGGAAAGAAAAACAGGTGCAATGATTGGCTTTTGACATCAAGCTGAATCTTTTGGCAGGCCTGGGATCTGAACGTGGGACCTAGCAGGCCCAATTGGTGAATGGGTCCACATGAGCACACCAGCCTGTGAGCCATGAAGGACCTAGTCCATTCAAAGACCTGAGATTGAGGCCCCCGACAGGGGGAAACTGGGGAGGATAATAGTCACCCACTCATAAGCTGAAGGTAGTATGCAAATAAGTACATATTTGTGTAGAGTAGGAGAGATGGTGACTTGTAATGGAATCCATTCTGTGTGACTACTGTTTCTTGGATCTTTCTGGATGCCTCCATTTCATGACTGTGATGATAATTATCATGCTTCATCAACTCTTCTCTACAAATAATCAATACTCCATGAGTCTTGCCTATCATTTCCTACTCGCATCATGCATGAACTACTCATTCAGGGATGAGATCGATCGCTTTCCATGACTCCTCATAGGTTCACAAACGAGTATCTCAGGGTCCCCCGCAATTCCCTCCTTGTAGGGGGGGCTGATTTGAAGCCTCAGACCTGGAAAAGTTCATCTTACATACGTTTTAAAGTTAGGATTTGTAATTCCGTACAGATGTTCAGTCCATATTGTGTTTGCTGTGGTTATTCATTTTATTTCTTGTTTTATTCATTTATTTACCATTTATTTTATTGACTCTGATGATACATATACAATTTATTACATAGTTTACATCCCATCACAAAGTATCTAGATTTTAGATGTGTTCTCCATCAAGCCTGGCAGTGCTAGGATCTGAACTCAGTGCCTAGCAGGCTCAATTCAAGAATGAGTGAGTTTGAGCATGGCAGCCTCTAGCCAATGAGGCTGTCAGATGGTTCCCAGATCGACCCCTAGGTTTGGCCAAAACAGTGATACATGGATAGGCAGATGGTGGTATACAAAGAAATATACATTGGTAAAGAGTGCCAGGGCTGTCTATCTATGATAAAATGACACCTATAACTTTCCTACCAAATCGATTATTGCATCCAATTTTAGACTAGACCGGTGTATGAACTACACTTTCAATCAGTATTCCTATGAATAGGAATGAGTCTCTTGTGATCCCCTGCCATTGGTGTCAGGACTGGGATTTGAATCCAGGGCCATGTTCACAGGTTGGCCTATGGCTTCACTGATATCCCACCAGCCATCAGCAATGACAGGTCAAGTCGACTTTGCATCCATATCATTCAGACCTAGGATGGTCAACATGCAAAGAAAAAAACAAGTAAAACCCCAGCACTCTGCACCTCACCACTTTTTGTGCTTTCCAGCTTTTTTTCTTCCTAAAATCCCTCTGGGCCTAGGATATCAGGATCGGCTATGGGTCTGGAGACTGCACCCCAGCCTAGGGAGATCCAAGCTGAGGCAGAGTTTACACGACCTGACTTCAAGCCCCATGTTTGGCCAAAAATTAATTAATTAATTAATCATTTATCTAAATTTAAAAAAATAAAGCTCCCTGGTTTGGAATTTCTGCCGGTTTTCTTTCCTAGCCTGGGATTTAGAATCAGGGTCTTGGTAAATCTTTAGCAATGTGAGGAAAGAGTTGCCACTACATGAATTCAAAGCCTGTGCAAACCAAAATTGGAAAACTAAGTCACTGACCTTGGCAGGGGGAGGTAGTTGTGGAGATGGGAGGGAAAGGATAGTAGGGGGAAAACAAAGGGGGAGTCAACAATGCTCAATAGAAAATGTACTCATTACCTTGCTCCTGTAACTGTACAACATTTTTACAATAAAAACGTATTTAAAAAAGGGAAACAATGTATATCTCAGAGAAGCAATCAGGGAAGGATGTCTGAATAGCTGTACAAAATTCTACACTGCTTTTTTTAAATGTTCAGTATGGAACTGAAAAAACATAACTGCTTCCATTAATAAAAATTAAGTCACTGTCTTGGAACTGGGGCCAGTATTTCTGCCATTGCTAGGATTTGAGCTCACCATCCAGGTAACTCTTTTGCAGCATGGGTGAAGGCAGAGCTCACTGTCCTTGAGGAAAAGAAATTCAGGCTAGAATTCCCATGTCTTGAATGAAGGTCCTGCAAGAGAAAAAATATTTCTATACTTATGTAATATATGATATATATTTACATATGTATGTTAATTTCATATTATGATTTTTATTATTGATTTTGCATTTTATTTTTCTTTGATTTATTTAATGATTATTGTATTTAGTATTATTATACACAATGTTTTTTACATTTTGCACATATATTATAATATTAAACACAATAATTTAGGATATTGACTCATTTTTCATTATTATTTTATTAAGTGTTGAAACACAGTACATAATTAAATGGAAGCATTTGTCACAGTCTTCACATGTTTAGAGTCTGCCCCAAGTATGAGCTTTGTCTTATCTTTGGACATCTTCCCATTGGGATTTCTTTTTATAGTCAGTTTATAGTCAGAAACCTTTTTTTGAGGATAGGCAGGTGAGGGATAAAATTGGAAAGGTGGCTTAGAAATGTGGCTTAGTGGTAAAGAGCTTGCTCAACATGCATGAATCCTTAGTGCCACATACTCAGAAAAAGCCAGAAGCTGTGGAGTGGCTAAAGTGGCTAGACTTGAGAAAAAGAAGCTCAGGGACAGTACCCAGGCCCTATGATAAAGCCCCAGAAGTGTCAAAAACAATAGGCGAGATGACAGTGGCTCACACCTGGAACCCTAGTTTGTCAGTAGACTGAGAGCTGAAGACCAAAGTTCAAAGACAACCTAGGCAAGGAAAAGCCTGTTAGACTCTTATCTCCAGTGAACCACCAAAAGACC